>NC_053433.1:30914558-31202094 GCF_007990345.1 Gossypium hirsutum | reverse complement strand
CAAGCATAAAATAAAAGGCACTACATATATAGACATTAAAGTTCATACATCAAAATATGCTCAACACCATAAGTATTCCTGGCGAATATGCATGTCTATTTTGGGGTCGATTTCAACACTAATACACACAATACACACTAGTAAAGCATCCTCCTTTTCATCAATTTAACACATGCATTGCTCATTAACATGCAAAGTTACATTCGGCCTTAGCACACATCTTGCTAGCCGATTCTTCTCCATTTAGCAACCAATGCACATATGTGCTCACACAAAAATGCTAAAAAGGAGGTCAAGAATCATCAAGCCATCATCACATGATCATTAACAAGCTTCATATTTTGCATGCAATGCATTAACACAACCTCCACCTAGGCCGAATCTTAACTCATCCTCATACCTCATCACCACAACATCAACATCAACCAAGAATGATGCATCCATGGTCAGTGCCATTTCCATCACATAGCAAGATTTAGACCATGGGCTAGGTAGAACTCAAGCTAACAACTAAATCATGCATGCATCTCATGAAACATCATCAAACATACCTTAGCCTAGCTACATGCATGGCCGAATCTCTTCACCTTTCTTCTTCTTTCCTCCTTAAAATTTTTGGCCAAGGATGAACCAAAGGATGAGAAATTTTTTCTTTGTTTTTCTTTCTAATTAGGCTAAAATGAAGGTGAGAAAGGATGAACACAAATTTTTCTCCTTTCTTCTCTTTAGCTCACGGCAATGGGGGGGCAACTACACATTTTTTTTTCTTTTGTTCCATTTCTTATTACCCATACTCCTTATTTTATTCTTCCATTAACAAAACATGTTTCATGACATGTTTTGCCCATCATTCCTTGTCATGGCCGCCACTACTCATTAGGGAGGGGAATTTGACATGCAAGTCCCCCCTTTGTCCACATGCACTAATAGGTCCTCACACATTGACCTATCACATTTTAGAATTTTCTCACATAAGTCCTATTGACTAAATTCACATGAAATCAACCAAATTGAAGCTTGAAATTTTCACACATTCATAATTACATATTCTAGACGATAATTATCACATTCAAACATTTCGGTGACTCGGTTAGCGGTCCCGAAACCACTTCCCGACTAGGGTCAACTTTGGGCTGTCACAACTCTCCCCCACTTAAGAAATTTTCGTCCCCGAAAATCTTACCGGTAAATAGGTTTGGGTATCGTTCTTTCATCGAGCTCTCGGTCTCCCAAGTAGCTTCCTCGATCCCGTGTTTGAGCCATAACACCTTTACTAGCGGAACTCTTTTGTTTCGCAACTCCTTCACTTCACGAGCTAGGATACGCATCGGTTCTTCTTCATAGCTCATGTCGACTTGAATTTCAACCTCTGATGGGCTAATTATATGCGATGGATCAGATCGATAGCGTCGAAGCATCGAAACATGAAAGACGTCATGAATCTTTTCAAGCTCCGGGGGAAAATCAATCTATACGCAACCGGGCCAACTCGTTCGGAGATTTCGTACGGCCCAATGAATCTTGGGCTCAACTTGCCCTTACGGTCGAACCTGAGTATCTTTTTCCAAGGTGAAACCTTAAGGAACACTTTGTCTCCCACCTGATACTCGATGTCTTTTCGTTTCAAATCTGCGTACGATTTCTGACGATCCGTGGCTACCTTCAGACTTTCACGGATTACCTTTACTTTCTGTTCAGCATCTCTAATCAAATCAACTCCGAAAATTTTACTTTCACTGAGCTCGGTCCAAAACAATGGTGTACGGCATTTACGACCGTATAAAACCTCGTAAGGTGCCATCTTAATACTTGATTGAAAACTATTGTTGTAAGCGAATTCAATCAAAGGTAAATACCGTTCCCATGAACTACTGAACTCGAGGATGCAACATCTCAACATATCCTCAAGTATCTGAATTATCCGCTCGGATTGACCATCGGTTTGGGGGTGAAAGCAGTGCTAAAATGCAGCTTGGTACCCAGAGCTTCTTGCAATTTCTTCCAAAATCGTGAGATGAATCTCGGATCTCTATCCGACACATAGAAACAGGTACCCCGTGTAATCTCACAATTTGATAAACGTACAATTCAGCTAGTTTCTCCAATGAGAAATCTGTACGTACGGGGATGAAATGAGCCGACTTAGTCAGTCTATCAACAATAACCCATATCGCATCCTTCTTACTTGCTGACGAGGGCAGTCCGGACACAAAGTCCATTGTGACTCGATCCTATTTCCACTCGGGTATCATGATCGGCTGGAGTAATCCTGAAGGCACTTGATGTTCCGCTTTCACTTGTTGACATATCAACATCTCGAAACAAAGTCGGAGATGTCCCGTTTCATGCCATGCCACCAAAATTGACGTTTCAAATCGTTGTACATTTTCGTACTCCCCGGGTGAATTGAAATTCGGCTACAATGGGCTTCGTTCAGAATCATCGAAATGAGTTCCGAATTCCTTGGAACACACAAACGATTTCTGAACCTCAAACAATCATCATCATCAATTTGAAACTCCGATTCCTCGTTCGGAAAACACTTAGCCCGTTTTGCAACCAATTCATCATCGACTTTCTGAGCTTCACGAATTTGGTGAGTCAATAATGGTTTAGCTTTTATTCAGCTACTAACACACTGTCTGGTAGAACAGACAAATGCACGTTCATCGCTCGTAAAGCAAATAATGACTTCCGGCTTAAGGCGTCCGCAACCACGTTAGCCTTTCCCGGGTGGTAATCAATGACAAGCTCGTAATCTTTCAACAACTCAAGCCAACGTCTTTGTCGCAGATTCAAGTCTCGTTGAGTCATCAAATATTTGAGACTTTTGTGATCCGAAAATATATGGCACTTCTCACCAAACAGATAATGTCGCCATATTTTTAAAGCAAACACGATGGCAGCTAGTTCGAGATCATGGTTCGGATAATTCCTCTCGTGTGGCTTCAATTGTCTCGACGCATAGGCCACGACTCAACCTTCTTGCATCAATACGCAACCCAACCCAAGTAGGGATGCGTCACTATAGATGACAAACTCTTTACCTGATTCGGGTTGCACCAAAATTGGAGCTTCAGTCAATGAGTTTTCAGTTGGTCGAAACTTTTCTGACATTTCTCCGTCCACTCGAACTTAACATCCTTTTGAAGTAGCTTCGTCATTGGTGTGGCTATCATCGAGAAACCTTTCACAAATCGTCGGTAATAACCGGCGAGCCCCAAAAAGCTCCGAACTTCAGTAACATTTCTCGGAGGTTTCCAGTCAAGTATGGCTGAAATTTTGTTCGGGTCAACTCGAATACCCGACGCGGATACCACATGACCCAAGAAGCTAACCTCTCTTAACCAGAACTCACACTTACTAACTTAGCATATAACTGCTTATCCCGCAAAATTTGCAGCACTAGCCTCAGATGCTCAGCATGTTCGGTCTCGTCTCTTGAATAGACCAAATGTCATCAATGAACACACTACGAACCGATCCAAATACGGCTGAAGATCCGATTCATCAAATCCATAAATACTGCAGGGGCATTAGTGAGCCCAAACGGCATCACTAAGAATTCATAGTGACCATATCTCGTTCTGAAGGCAGTTTTGGTATGTCGATCTCGAATTCGCAACTGATAATAGCCCGATCTCAAATCTATTTTGAGAACACTGGGCTCCTTCAGTTGGTCGAACAAATCATCGATGCGCGGCAACGGATATTTATTCTTTATCGTCACTTTATTCAGTTGACGATAGTCAATACACAACCTCATGGTTCCGTCCTTCTTCTTCACGAACAATACTGGTGCACCCCAAGGTGAGAAGCTTGGTCGAGCAAAACCTCTATCCGTCAATTCTTGCAACTGAGCTTTTAACTCTTTTAACTCGGTTGGTGCCATACGATATGGGGCTATCGAAATCGGCGTAGTCCTAGGTGCAAGCTCAATACTAAACTCTATCTCCCGAACAGGTGGTAAACCCGGCAATTCTTCCGGAAAAACATCCGGGTATTCACAAACCACCGGCACAGATTCGGGTTTCTTTTCAAATTCTTTGTCACCAAGTACATACGCAAGGTATGCTTCGCACCCTTTTCTTACATATTTCTGTGCCAACATTGCTGATATTACAGCTGGCTTCCCCTCCAAGTCCGTAGACTCAATTCGGACTACTTCGTTATTTGCGCATCTCAAATCAATAGTCTTGCTCTTGCAATTCACAATCGCATCATGCGCGGTCAACCAATCCAAACCAAGGATAACATCAAATTCATCAAACGGCAAAAGCATCAAGTTCGCCGGGAAATAGGAACCTCGAATTTCCAGGGGACATTTCTTGCACACTTTGTCGACAAGCACGTAACGACCCAAGGGATTTGACACCCGAATTACGAACTCAGTAGACTCAATAGGTAAAGTCTTACTGGAGGCTAAGGTTTCACATATGTAAGAATGAGTAGAACCGGGGTCAATCAAAGCAATTACATTAGTATCAAAGAGAGTGAATGTACCGGTAATAACATCAGGCGAAGAAGCATCCTCGCGGGCACGTATAGCATAAGCTCTAGCAGGCGCACGGGCTTCGGATCTAGTTATATCATCTCTAGATCCTCTCTGACCACCACTAGCATTGCCCATATTTCCAGATGGTCTACCTCGAGCAGTGGTAGCACCCGGTCTCCCACTCTGATTTGCATTCTGTCCCGACAACCTTGGGCAATCTTTAATGAAGTGGTCAACTGATCCGCATTTGTAACAGGAGCGGTCAGGAAATCTACAACTCCCCGAATGCCATTTACCGCAATATCGGCATTTCGTCCTGTCTCGACGTTCATTCCCAACACTGGCGACCGAAGTGCCTCGTGTACCCACAGGGGGTCGATCACGATCTCGTCTAAAAAGGCCCGAAGTGCCTCTAAACTGGCCCGCATCATCTCGAAATCTCTTCGATGTCTGTTGAAGAGACCTCCCGAGGATCTTTTACGAAACTCTCCAGTTCCCTCATCAACTCTTTGCTTTTCTTTTCTAAGCTCTTCGGCTTTACAAGCTCGTTCAACAAGTACCACGAACTCTCGTATTTCAAGAATGCCAACGAACATTTTTATATCCTCATTCAGCCCATCCTCGAAGCGTTTACACATAATAGCCTCGGACGAAACACATTCCCGAGCGTATTTGCTAAGTCTAACAAATTTTCGCTCGTAATCAGTAACCGACATGGAGCCTTGCTTAAGCTCAAGAAATTCCTTCCGTTTTTTATCAACAATCTCTGACTGATATACTTTTTCCGAAACTCAGTTTGGAAAAACTCCCAAGTTACTTGCTCTCGGGGCACAGCAGAAGTCAGAGTACTCCACCAATAGTAGGCAGAATCACGTAGCAAGGAGATAGCACACTTTAGGCATTCATCAGGTGTACAAGATAGCTCATCGAGTACCCGGATAGTGTTGTCCAGCCAAAATTCAGCTTGCTCGGCATCATCGCTATCCATAGCCTTAAATTCAGTAGCCCCATGTTTTCGGATTCTGTCAACTGGGGGCTTATTTGACCTTATTTGGTCCGTTACCGGTGGTATTGTAGGTGCGGGGGTAGTATTTGTCGGGAATGGAGGTTGTGGAACAGCCATATTAGTTCGAATGTATTGGTTGAACCAATCGTTCATCACGCTATAGAATGCTTGTCTAGGTTCATCATTCGGATTACTAGCATTAGGTTGAGAGTTTGCCGGCACTGTCCCTTGTGCGGGAGCAGGCGCTACACTCTCAAGATCATCAGCTACCTCTCAGTCACGATCGGGATCCATTACCATAAACACATTTACAATTGTCAGAAATCACCACACTATCAAGTAATCACATAAAATGGTATGTATAGCTAGACCCAACACATTACGGTAGTCCTAGAATCGACTAAACCGTAGCTCTGATACCAATTTAATGTAACACCCCGAACCCGAGACCGACACCGGAGTCGGACACGAGATGTTAACAAACTTTGAAAAATTTTTCCAGACACTGCCCAGTCTGAGTACTAGCCGCTTCAAAAATCATATCTTGAGTTTCACAACTCGAAAATCAGTTTTGTGATTTTTCCCTGAAACTAGACTCATGTCCCCACCTATGTATTTTTTTTCTAGAATTTTTGGTCGTGCCAATTAGTACAGTTTATTAGTCAAAGTCTCCCATGTTACAGGGGTCGACTACACTGACCCTTTCCCATTACGACTGGGATATCTCTCTGCACAGAGCTTCAATACTGATGCCGTTTGTTTCTATGGAAACTAGACCCAGAGAGGAATCCATACATATATGGTATGACCCCTAATTATCTCTGGTAAATTTATAGCGAATTTCCAAAGGCGGAACAGGGAATCCAGAAACTGTTCTGGCCCTGTTCCACAAGAACCCGAATATCTCTTACTGTACTGTTCCTATGATTGTTTCGTTACTTCCATATGAAAGTAGATTCATCAAGGTTCGATTACATAATTTATTCACTATTTAATTCCACTCCTACGAATTCTTGTGATTTTTCCAATCCACACCACTGCTGCTATCAGCTTCTGTTTTCAAAGTAACCTTACCTAATTTGGGGTTTCATGGACCAACTAGGGCCTTGTCATACATAAGCCCACATATGATCATACTTAGCCATTCTAGTGGCTGATCATTTGCTCAACACTTCCATTCCAACTATAGTTACATCATGAAACCATCTATACATTCATAAATACGAATGGTCTAATGCCATACTCCACTTCTACAAGCCATTTTCGCATGGCTGTACACTTATACATTTCATAAAGTACTCGAAAGACAACAATGGGTAGTCCTATACATGCCATATCAAAATTCAACCAAAATAGTACCCAAAAGAGCCTTGGATAGTGTGGGCGACTTCGACTTCAAGATCCCGAGTCCGATAGCTGGAGAACCAAAAATCTATAAAACAGAGGAGCAATGTAACGAGTAAGCAATTTATGCTTAGTAAGTTTGAGCAAGGAATTCCAGCATGCACAAAGAATAGCACACATTTAGCTAAACGGAATATTTCATAATACGCAATTTACCGATATCAAACTTGCTTCACAACATTAACAACCCTTATGTACATACGCAATAAACTAACTTGGCCGAAGGCCGGTAGCTCGTTTATCAACTGAGCGAACATTTATTTGTAAGGGCTCGATTAAATTTAACACATACGTAACATATCCCCATATTGGGATGTTTTTCGAGTATTCGCTGGAATTTTACAGCAAGCTCATTCATTACCAAATCACGTACCTTCGGGATTTAACCGGATATAGCTCCTCGTTCAAATGCCTTCGGGACATAGCCCGGTTTTAGTAACTCACACAATGCCTTCGGGACATAACCCGGATTTAACAACTCGCACGAATGCCTTCGGGACTTAACCCGGATTTAATAACTCGCACGAATGCCTTCGGGACTTAACCCGGATTTAGTATCTCGCACAAAGGCCTTCGGATCTTAGTCCGGATATATTCACTTAGCACAAAGCCTTCGGGACTTAGCCCGGACAGCATTCAATTAATCATGCACATTCACATTTCATTTTCATTTGCGAAACTCAAACACAAGGCACATATCGTCCTTGCACATTCGGCTCAATAGCCACACATAGAGCATGATTTAATCACATTGTAATTTAAGCTCTCTTACTCAAGAACTTACCTCGGGTGTTGTTGAACGATTCCGCTAACTATTTGACCACTTTTTCCTTCCCTTTATCGGATTTATTTCCCCTTTGCTCTTGAGCTTAATTAAACAAATAAATTGATTTCATCATTTAGGCATCAAAAAGATGAACACAAGGCACTTAGCCCATATTTATACATTAGACATTAAAGTCTCATACATGCAAGAATCATGCATCAACACAACATATTAGCTAATTTCTTTCCCCCTGGCCGAATATGCATGTCTATTTTTGGGGTCGATTTCAACACTTAATACACACATATACACACTAGTAAAGCATCCTCCCCCTTTTCATCAATTTAACACATGCATTGCTCATTAACATGCAAAGTTACATTCGGCCTTAGCACACATCTTGCTAGCCGATTCTTCTCCATTTAGCAACCAATGCACATATGTGCTCACACAAAAATGCTAAAAAGGAGGTTCAAGAATCATCAAGCCATCATCACATGCATCATTAACAAGCTTCATATTTTGCATGCAATGGCATTAACACAACCTCCACCTAGGCCGAATCTTAACTCATCCTCATACCTCATCACCACAACATCAAACATCAACCAAGAATGATGCATCCATGGTCAAGTGCCATTTCCATCACATAGCAAGATTTAGACCATGGGCTAGGTAGAACTCAAGCTAACAACTAAATCATGCATGCATCTCATGAAACATCATCAAACATACCTTAGCCTAGCTACATGCATGGCCGAATCTCTTCACCTTTCTTCTTCTTTCCTCCTTAAAATTTTTGGCCAAGGATGAACCAAAGGATGAGAAATTTTTTTCTTTGTTTTTCTTTCTAATTTAGGCTAAAATGAAGGTGAGAAAGGATGAACACAAATTTTTCTCCTTTCTTCTCTTTAGCTCACGGCAATGGGGGGGCAACTACACATTTTTTTTTCTTTTGTTTCCATTTCTTTATTACCCATACTCCTTATTTTATACTTCCATTAACAAAACATGTTTCATGACATGTTTTGCCCATCATTCCTTGTCATGGCCGGCCACTACTCATTAGGGGAGGGGAATTTGACATGCAAGTCCCCCCTTTGTCCACATGCACTAATAGGTCCTCACACATTGACCTATCACATTTTAGAATTTTCTCACATAAGTCCTATTGACTAAATTCACATGAAATCAACCAAATTGAAGCTTGAAATTTTCACACATTCATAATTACATATTCTAGACGATAATTATCACATTCAAACATTTCGGTGACTCGGTTTAGCGGTCCCGAAACCACTTCCCGACTAGGGTCAACTTTGGGCTGTCACATTGATATATATACAAGGATGTTATCTTCATAGATGAGTAAAATGCACACATGGCATGTTGTTTATTGTGGCTGATTTAGTTGCATGAGATAGCCTTGTATTGGTTTTGGTTGCTAATGTGTAGGTTGTGTAAGTAAGGGTGGCAAAGAGGCTTGGTAAATAGACTTATATTGTCCATACGGGTAGACACACGGGAGTGTGTCTAGACCGTGTGTGACACACGGTCTACTCTATGGGCGTGTGGTCCGGCTATGTGTACCCTGCACGTAAAATTTTCAAGTCAGTATGCATGGTAGTAGCACACGGGCAGAGACACGACCATGCGTCTCAGCCGTGTGAAGGACACATCTTAGTGCACGGGTGTGTGCCTTGGCCGTGACATTTTGGGGTTGCTGACGTCAGAAACAAAATGTCCATGTTTTTGCACACAAGCTGGGACACGGGCGTGTGCCAGGCCATGTGAAAACCCCTATAGGTGTGCATTTAAATTTATTTTTCACATGGGTGGAGGACACTGGCGTGTCCCTCATTGCCTATGCCGTGTGAGCAACATGGGCCAACAGCATGACCATGTTGTATTGGTCACACGAGCGTGTTGCCCCTCCCACATGGGCGTGTGCCCCTGTATCTAGTAATATTTTTCAGAAATTGTGAGAAGATCTGAATCATTCCCGAATGGTTTTAAATGACGGATGGAACCTCGTAGGCTTTTGTTATGAAGTTCTCGATAAAGAATCGGAAAAGTTTTAAATTTGACTAAATTTTGATGACTAAGAAACGTATGTTAGTATGTGACCGAGTTAGGTAACACTTCATATTCCGTCCCAGCGTAGGGTACGGGTGTGGGGTGTTACACATTTAAGTCCTTCAATTTAAAAATTTCACAATTTAGCCCATTTTACTCAAAATCACCAAAAATTGAAAGACAAAATATATCAATCCATTATATATCTTTTATTTCCCAACAACTAACATCACAAAACTCACAATTTTATCAATGGCACATTTCAAAATCATAATCAAATTTAGAAATTGAGGCATGGGCTTAGTAAAACACAAAGCAACGATCACAAAAACATAGAAATTACTAAAAAACGAACAAAATACATACCTTAATTAAGGAAATCAATGGCCGAATGAAATGAAGCTTAAAACACCTTCTTCTTTTCTATTTGCAATAGAAAAAGATGAATAAAATGGTCACATTTTGATTTGTTTTGATTAATATTAACTTATTAATCAATTCCCATTTTTCCCTTATTTTATAACATAATTTAAACCATTACCAAATGTCCATTTATGTCCATTAATCTTGCCAATGGGCTAATAACCACATAAAGACCCTTGCTTTAGAAAGCCATGACAAATAGATACCTTTACAATATAGAAAGCTACCTTTGCATTTTATCCGATTAGGTTCTTTTTATCTAATTAAGCACACAAACAATTAAATTTTCATACGAAACTTTCACACATGCGAATTCACATACCATAAGCACAAAAAATAATATTTAAATATTTTTCTGGCTCGAATTTGTGGTCCCAAAACCACTATTCTGACTAGGGTCTAAATCGGACTGTTACAGAGACCTTATACATGCATTAGAAAAGGGTTGGGACTAAACTGAGCTCATACAAAAATTTTCAAAACTTAAACATTCTAAAGTTGTACAGGTCACACGCCGGTGTGAATAGGCTGTGTACCTCACACGGCTTTAGAAATGCCCGTGTGTCTAGGTCATATCAAAACAGGGCATGCATACTGACTAGTTCACACGGTCACAAGACACGCCCATGTGCCCAACCGTGTGAAAATTAGGGAGGCTATTGACTTGGGTCACACAGCCAGTCACACGCCCGTGTGTCTAGCCCGTGCTCGAAATTGGCTTGGCCACAAGGCATAGCACACGCCCGTGTGTGCGACCATGTGGTCTACTCAGGCTCATTTTGAAATGGCCCTCAAGCAACACGACTGAGACTAATGCCCGTATGGGCAAAAATAGGTCATTTACAAGGCCAATTTGCCACCCAGTAAGGATCCTCCCTACAAGCATCAAAACCACAACATTTTATACCAAATTCTCAAATATGCACATACCAAAACTTACCAAAATTGACCATTTCATTTGGTCATTCATAAACATATCACATAAGCATAATTTGCATCACATAACATACACCAAAATCAAACCATAAGTTCAACCAGAATTAAGCCATATCACATGGCTAAATATACACATCACAAAACATATTCAACTACCTCTAGCCTATACATGTGGTGATGATTCTCGATGATCCCCGAGCTCCCAATAGCTATGATATCTATAAAACAATGCAAACACATACAAAGTAAGCTTTCAAAAGCTTAGTAAGCCATATACAAATAAAATTAACAAATAACATCAGTTCGTCCATATAATTTAAAGCAAAATAGATTCACTTAGCCATATATCTCTTATATTTCATTTGAACATAATTCACATATAAATATCATAACTCATTCTCATAATAATGCATACTTATATCATATATTCACGAAGGTACATATACTTACCTTTCATTCTCAAACATAGTATACAATTCAAACGTATCTGAGTCGGATACAGATTCACATAGTCATCTATTTTCTAGAAATGCCCGTTGAACCGTTCGAAACATAAGGATACACGGACAACTCAGAAAGCTCGTACAATGCCAACGTCCCAGACGTGGTCTTACATGTAATCAAATATCGATGCCACTATCCCAGACAGGGTCTTATACAAAATCAAATACGATGTCAACGTCCCAGACATGGCCTTACACGTAAATCATAAGTTGATGTCAATGTCCCAGATGTGGTCTTACACGATAACATATATCAGATCCTATGTCATGACATATGTATCCTAACTATTCCTATGGTTCGTACGGGGCTTTTCGGACTTCGAAACTTTGTCGATACTTTGTCGGATATCTCATATTCAAGGCATAAATCCATTTATCATAGTTCAATAGCATATAAACATAATTAATCCATTTCAAATAATTTTATTTGTATATAAACTTACCTCGTACGGATTCGGATAGACAGAATCGGCTACTCGACGACTTTCGACTTTCCCCGATCTAATTCTATTTTCTTTAGTTCTTGATCTATAAAAATTAAAATTTAACCTTTTTATTCACCAAATCATTCAAATCAATCCACAAATACACATTTAGGGCATTTTACAAATTAGCCCTCATATTTTCATATTTTGACAATTTAGTCCCTAATCATAAAAATCACAAAATACACAAAATTTGCATATTCTCATATTAGGCTGAATTCTCATAGTATTCATATAAGCCCATATGTTTCATTTATTTCACATTTTAGTCCCTCAAAATCTCCTTTTTTATAATTTAGTCCAAATTCATCAAAAATTCAAAGACAAAATTTAGTAATCTAACACATATCTTTCATTTACTATAATCAAACTTCACAAATCTCACATTATCAACAACGGCATAACTCAAAATCATCAAAAATTTTAGAAATTGAGACATGAGCTTAGTAAAACACAAAGCAACGATCACAAAAACATAGAAATTATCGAAAACGGATCAAAAACGAACCTTTAATCAAACTTTAGCATGGCCGAACCCTAGCTCAAGTTTTCTTTCTTTTTATTTGATGAATTCGGCTAGGATGAACAAAAAATGGCCTTATTTTGTGTTTTTTTTAATTTAATTAACCTTTAATTAACAATTTCCAATTTTGCCCTTAATGAAAATATTAATAAAACATTAACATACAAGGCCATAATTGTCCACTTATCATGCAAATGGCATAATAACAACATAAGGACCTCTCAATTAAAGAGACATAGCAAATAAGCACTTTTAACATATGGCAAGCAACTTTTACAATTTACGCGATTAGGTTTTTTTATCAAATTAAGCACACAAATGATCAAATTTTCACACGAAATTTTCACACATATCATAAGCATGGAAAATAATATTAAAATATTTTTTTAACTTGGATTTGTGGTCTCGAAACCACTATTTCGACCAAGTTCTAAACCAAACTATTACAGAGTTACACAAGGTCGGACACGGCCTGCAGCACGGGCGTGTCCTATGGTCACACAGGCGTGTGCCTTGACCACACGAGTGCGCGTGCCCTGCATCTAGGAAAAATTTTGAAATTTCAAGAAAAATCCTCTGAGTTCCCGATTTAGTCCCGTCTCGATTCCAATATTTATATTGGGCCTCGAGGGTCAATTCAAGGGACAATATGACTGGTTTCGGAATTGAATAGTAATTAACATATTATTTTTATTATTAAGATTATATTTGTAATTGTTCTGCAAAATCTTGTAATACTCTGTAACCCTACTTTAGCGATGGATACGGGTTAGGGATGTTACAGAGAGAATTGTTTTTCTCTTACCTTCTATTAGCTTAACATGTTATTTTTATTATTAAGATTATATTTTAATTATTAAATTACAATTTTAACCTTACTTAAGCTTAACAATAACCACTATCGTCCACTAGCCTCACATTTATGAAATATTTTCTATATAAGACCTTTACTTTATATTCTAATTAGAGATCCTTTAGCAAATTACACTGCTATCGCTTTTACAATTTAATCCTTATACCCTAATTAAACATTATTTTGTCAAAATTACTTGACTGAAATTCAATTCACTTCTATTATATCTCCGTAAACATTTAATAAAAATATTTACGAGTTTGATTTGTAGAAATGGGGTCCTAAAATCAAAATTTCTAATACCATTGACTTTTGGGTTATTAAAATTCTCCCCCTAATAAAATTTCGTCCTTGAAATTTTTACCTAAAAAGAGGTGATGGTACTTGGATCTCATTGTTTCCTCCATCTCCCAAGTCACTTCTTCCACACCGTGACTACGCCATAAGACTTTCACGATTGGAACATGTTTATTTCTTAACTCTTTCACCTTGCAAGCTAGAATTTCAACCGGCTCTTCCTTGTAAGAAAAGTCGGGCTGAGTTTCAATTTCTTCCATTGAAATAACATTAGACGGATCCGATTGATATCTCCTAAGCATCGATACTTGAAAAACATCATGTTTCTTTTGTAATTCAATGGACAATGTTAACTGATACTCAAGTAGTCTAACCCTTTCTATGATCTCATACGGCCCAATAAATCGAGGACTTAACTTTCCCTCTCGATCAAATCACTGGACTTTCTTCCACAGAGAGACTTTCAGAAATACTTTATCGCCCATAACAAACTCAATATCTCGGCTTTTCAGATCGGCATATGATTTTTGCTTATCAAAATTTGCTTTTAGTCTATCTCTAATCACTTTAACTATATCTTCTGTTTCTTGGAGCAATTCTGACCAAATAACCTTTCTTTCGCACAAATCTTACCAAAAAATAGGTGTTCAACACCTTGGACCGTATAATGCTTCATACGGAGCCATTTGAATGCTTGACTAAAAACTGTTATTATACACAAATTTATCTAATGGTTAATAACATTCCCAACCTACTTCAAAATCAATTACACAAGCTTGAAGCATGTCCTCCAAAATCTGAATAACTTGTCCCGATTGTCCGTCCGTCTGTGGGTAAAAAGCAGTGCTAAAATTTAGTTTTGTACCTAAATATTCATGTAACTGTCTCCAGAATCTTCAGGTAAATTGGGGATCCTAATCAGAAATGATCAACATAGGTACGTCGTACAATTTGACTACTTCTCGAATGTATACCTCTACTAGCTTCCACTATAGGAAAATAGGGCTTTAGCGGCTTTTTTATGGGCATTTTATCAAAAAGCGCCACAAAAATTGTAAAACGCGAAAAACAAAGCAATAGCGGCTTTTTTTGTTAAAACACCGCTAAAAACAAAGCAATAGTGGCGTTTTTTGTTAAAACGCCGCTAAAAACAAAGCAATAGTGGTGTTTTTGGTAAAAAGCCGCTAAAACCAAAGTATTAGCGGCACTTTCAGTAAAACGCCGCTAAAATTCATATAACCCTTAAAACCTTAAACCCTAAAAAAATCATAAACACTAATCTATAACCCTTAAAACACTAAACCCTTAAACCCTAAAGAACCCTAAACACTAAACTATAACCTTTAAAACCCTAAACCCCCAAAAAATCATATGGATGTTGATGTGTATATACATAGATATTAATGTAAAAGCTTATGTTTATAATAAATTATGGAAGCAATACTTAATATTGATTAATTTTTTTGGGGGGTTTAGGGTTTAATATTTAAGGTTTAAGGTCTATGGTTTAGGGTTTTATGGTTTAAGTTTAATGGCCATGGGTATATAGTATGTTAATCTCAAGCGAATCATATTCAATAATTAAATCCTAAACCCTATAATTAATTATTATTATCGATAATAGATATCTGGATTTTGATAAAAAAAATATTTTTTATATATTAATAAGGTGTTATATTGTTTAATGGATTTAAGGGAAATTTTGTGAAAAACGTTTTAAATGATAAGTTTACTTTTAAATTTTATTAATAGTTTTTTGTTTATACTATTTTAATATTAACTATACTGATTAATTAAAATATATATTATTTATACGAACGAAAATTCTCTGCACTCATTTGTGTCTCCACGTTTTTTAATTGTAACTCATTTTTTTTATAAAACAGTGAGTTTTCCTTTATTCGTAAATCAATCTTCTTATTAAAAAGTTGTAACTCTTTTTTTTTGTTTTTAAATAAGTGTTGTTTTAGTTCCAACTTGTTTTATAGAGTGTTTTTTTATTCTTTTAAGGTTGATGGTTTATGTTTTATGATTTAGGGTTTGGAGACTATAATTAAGGGTTTAAGGTTTAGATTAATTAGTATTTTTTAATTTATATATTAAATAATCTCTTATATATAATTATAAAAGAGATATATTAATTTTAAAATATTGAATTAATTATCATTATAGTTTAGGGTTTATAGTTTAGGGTATATGGTTTAGGGTTTAAAGTGTATGAGTTACTATTTTAAGGTTTATGGATTATGGGTTTAGGGATTATGGTTTATGGTTATGTAAGAGATAATTTCTCCATTTTCCCTAATCCGAATCCTTAAAATAATCACCCATTTTTCCTCAATTCAAAATCCAAAATCCCCGATAAATGTTTCTTTTTCTAACAATGGTTTAGTGTGCAATTGTATACATGAACTTTAATTTGATCTAGTTCTTGTAAATTATTAACACAATTATTGATATAACATCTTTTTATATTTATATATTGCATACATAAATATTTATATTTATCCAATATAAAAATATATTGATGTATTTATTTTTTAAAATGTGTATGATTAAATCAAAATTAAAGTTTCAACTATACATTTAAACCATAATTAGAATTTCACGTTTACAATTACACATTAAACCGAAATTCATATATAATTCTGAGATGTATCTCTATCAAAATTTAGGTGTATACATATAATTAAATGCCATTTATATAAAAATCTAAACAACTAATGCGGACCATACTTAAAAGAATAATGCTTGTATTGCTGTGTCATTTTGTATTTTTTTAATTCATCGATTTTATTTTATTTCTGTTAAAGTTTCCTTTTGTATTTTATATGATAATTTAAAAATTATAAAAATCTTCAAAAAAATTTAAAAATTAAAAATTAAAAAATAAAAAAACTTAAAAATTTAATATTTAATATTTTAGTCCATATTTCAGTTAAAAAGTTCAATATTCAAAATTATAAAAAATTCCAAAAAATGATTCTCAACACAAAAATTTTGAAAGAAAAATAGAAAAAATATGTTAAAAATAAAAAAAAAATTAAAATTAAGCAATAGTGACATTTTTATATAAAACGTCGCAAAAGGTGAGCAATTGTATAGAACGCCGCAAAAAATCTTACACAAAACGGCACATTTTTGTTATCCCAAAATGCCTTAAGACTTTTTTCCCAAAATCAGTCCCCTCCTTTCCCCCGAAATCCTGAAATCTCTTCTTTTTTCCCTCCTTTCTTTTTCCCAAAATCAGTTCCCTCCCCCCTCCCCAAAGAAATCCTAAAATTTCACTGAAATGAGTAGAAGCAATGATCAAAGAAGCAATGGAGTTTATGTTACCTTCTCTACTTCACTTCTCTAATAGAAAAAGAAAAAACCCTAGCGGCTCCACTCTTCCCTCACTTTCTAAACTAACCGAAGAAAACAATCACGGAAATGGAGTTTTCTCAAGCCGACTTCGATCTCCTTTTAGTTGCCGAACACACTCGTAAAACCTCTAAAGTCAACTACGCCTAGGACCCTCTTGATGCTGAGGTTCCTTCTTTATTTCTTTTCCTTTCAATTTTTTTATAATTCGTTTCTTTGTTTGCAGTTACTTGCCTCTATTAATCGATTTTAATAGCAATGAGGTTTTAATTCTTTTATTCTTATTTTCTTATTTGGTTTGAGGTTTTTTTTAAAGAAATCATTCTAGGTTTCCTATTATCGATTAAAAATGGGCTATTATCTATGTTTTAGTATTATATCTCTATTTAAGAAAAGAGAGGATATAAGTTTTTAAGTTCTAATGCATATCGGCTGTTTTAAAACAGATCTACCAGCAGCAGTCCCCGTGGTGACTGGAAATTTTTAAGTAATGGTTCGTAGTTCAGAATCGAGAAGATGTTGAAAACTTTTGTTTTTTCTTAAAGGTTCCTCTAGGTTTAAATTTTGAAGGTAAAACACAAGGAAAAGTGAAAGTAAACATGCAAGAAAGAAAGACAAAGTTTTCAGGCTTATTCTGTTAACCAGTAAGGAAAGATAGCAGCTTTAGGATGGTAATCTTATCTGAGTGTTTAATTGTTAATTGTTAATTCCAGTAAGTAAACATAATACTGATATGTTTTGTAAATAATGATAAGTTGATTCTTTGTCGAGAAGTTCAATATATTTAGTATGGGAGAAAACTCTATTTGATCATTGTGTGGATTGAAGCTGGTGATCTAATGGTAAAGTTATTTTACAGATTGGCCCTTTGAGATGTTGGCCTGGAGGCTTGTGTCTTTCACGATCCATTGGTGATATGGATGTTGGGGAGTTCATTGTTCCTGTTCCATACGTAAAGCAAGTAAAGGTTTGTCTTACTCTTTCATAATCTACTTGCATAATGTAATTTATATCTTTTAGTTTTCCTGTCCTGATATCTTGATTTAACTTGTGCACTTAATAGCATTGGATATCGATATTTATTTGAAAGGGCCAACTAAAATTATATATTTTTCTATTTTTGTTTCTGGTATTTCTTCAAAATTGTATATATAAAAGATATATGCAAACAATATATCAATTATAAAATAAAAATCTCATGAAATGCATTAGTTTTAGCAATTCATAAATTTCAAAGCTGTTATCAATTTATTCTTCATTATAAAATCTCAATAAGCAAAAGTATCTAGTTTTAAGTTTTGTAAAAAGAAAAGTTTTTCATAAGCGGTTAAGATAAGCTGATTTATCTAGCACTAAACAGAGACATCAAAAAGAACATCTGAATATTGAGAAAAAAAAATAGAACTTTTAAGATATTCATATGAAGGCAAGAATATATGTATATATATTTGGAAAAAAGCTTCTTAACAAAAAAGTTGGCTTTTATTTATTAGTTTTTGTGGTTTTTAGTTTACATGATAACATGAGTTCTCCATCACTTGATTTGAGGTGTCACCCCTATATAATTAAGAATGCAGTGAACAGACTCAACATAAAACAATCAATTAGCAAAAATAATAGTAAAAAGAAGTAATTAACTGGACAATGAAAGCTAGTGGTTCAATAATCCATCCACATGGAGTTTTTTTTCTTTTTTGGGGAATGATCAATTCACTGGTGTCTTATATATCTACAGGCTTTCTCTTGGGATTTATTTGCAAAACAACAAGGTGAAGAGAGAAGAGGCGAAAAGCTTGGTAAGAGAGAAAGGGAGATTTTAAGATTTGCAAATGTCTTCAACAGTGGTATCTTCACTTTATGTAGTTTGTAGTGATGCAGCTGGGATTGCAAGTATTATGTTTTTCTTTTTACCTGTCTCTCAAACTCCTTTTTCAACTCTCATATCAGAACAGAACTCTAAATCAGTTGATTTCAATGAGTTCTTTTCTTTTTTTAGGTAACATCTTTACTTTTGTGCTGTTCTTGTAATCTAGATTCCATACTTTTGACGCTTCATCTTGAAGAAACTTGTTGGGCATTTGATAATAATTAGGGAACAGATAAAATGTTGCAGATGGTTGGGCCTCCTATATATCTGCTTGCTGTATTTTCTGTGTTATTGTTTTTTATGTTATAAGTACAGATTCCTTTTATTTTATTTACAGATACTTGGTTGTGCTATGTACTTTGTGTAATTTGTTGAGAAATTCTTATCTTTTGCAGGTAAATAAACCATCAGTTATATTCATTGATGAAATTGATGCTTTAGCAACTAGGTATGATAATCTTGTTGCTACTCTTATCCCTTCTTTTTTTAATGCAATAATTTGTTAAAACCACACCATTTGTTGACATCTGAAGGCAAATGAGGTATAAGCTTTGCAGATATAGTTTGCAACTAAGCATTAATATTTTGCATCTGATTTAAATCAAATGATTGGAAATGGAAATATAGTTGCCCTAGTTATCTTTTATGGTATTTTATAAGACATTGAGAATGGGCCACACTCAGTACCTTTTACAGGCAAATTATCATTGCAATTATGAGTAGGAAGATAACTATAGATGAATTTAGTGGAGAAGAGAAAAACATAGCTGTCTTTAAGATCATATGTGAATGATTTTCTCTCTTTCTTTCTATCTGATCAGACGCCAGGGGATTTTCAAGGAAACAACATACCACCTGTATAATGCAGCCACTCAGGAGCGGGAAACTACTTTGAATCAGCTACTAATAGAGGTTGAGCTTTGTATTTGTAGGATCCCAGCAATGAAATTTACCTGAAATCTTTGGAAATGTCTGCTAAGGTAGGTCTCTCTCCATACTTGGTATGATTTATTCTTTAAATAATGCTTATATTTCATTATTTGTGCCTTAACTCATAACTCATAACTTATAACTCACAATAGAATTCTTATTTTTTTGTGTTTATCCTTTACCAGCAAAGGCAATAGAAGATATGGTGTTATTGAATGTGATCTACTAGTTCGCAAAGGACTTGAGAAAACTGTAAGTAGTCTTTAATAGATGGCACTTAACAAGCATTCCATTCATAAATATTATATTATTATTTTTATATAAGATTGTTGTTTTAATTATATAATTGAATAAATGTATAAGTTTGAGCTTAAAACTATTGTTAGTTTTGTGTTATAATTTGTTCCAAAGTTAATTTTTTACCCAGAACATGCTCTGTATCTATTATTTTGTTCCTTGAAACAACTCCTTAATCTTTTATACTAATTGTTCCTTGAAATAATTCATCTCGTTATGTGCACAAGTATTTAAATGTTCATGATAGCAGCTGGTATTTTTTTTATTTTTGCAAGAGAAATTATAGCTCTAATTAATTTATATGGAGGACAAAATGAAATGAAAAAGGTAGAAAGAAAGGAACTCTAGCTGTCTCAAGTCCCTACTAAATTAAAGTGCTGCAAATTGAAGTGTTTAAATGCTGTAAATTGAAGTGCTTAAATGTTGTAAATTGAAGTGTTTTAAGTAATGCAAATTGAAGTGTTTAGTTGCTGGAAAAGAGATTTCTTTTCCTGCAATTTTGTAGTTAACGGATTTAGGTTTCACGTTACATTATTTTGTATGTTGTAGGTACATATTATGCATAGCCTTTTCAACGACTTCTGCATTAACAGACTGGAGTAGTGTACAAAAATCTTTTAGACACTTTCAGACTAGTCAAATCTATAATATTTTTTCCCTCTGTTTGTAGGTTTATTGGCATCTTGTCCTGATGAGAGTGTAGTTGATGAAGCTTTAAACTTTGCATTGTCCTCCGAGGTATTAGAATTCCTAGTTCAAAACTTAGTAATTTGTCTTTTATAAAAAGACCTTTGCATTTTTAGTGTTGTTTAGGTTCGCAAACAAGATGTTGTATTTGGACTTGCTGTATTTTATTTATATTTAATCTAATTTTTATTATTTATTTTAGTTTTGATTCTATATTTTTATTTTTATTTTAATATTTAATAACTCGAGTTCTAACTTTTGGATTTTAATTGTGTTATTAATTTATTATTTTAAATTCTAAATTTGAATTCATCAATTTTTATATTTAGTTTTAAAGTTCAATTTTTCATAGAAAATTTAATTTGATAATGAATTTTAATAGAAAATTTTTATATTTATATCATGGATATTATTCTTCTCAATATTTTGATAATGAATTTTAATTTTTCATGACCTTTATAATATTTTATAATAATTTTTTTTTTAAATTTCATGACCTTTAGTGGCGTTTTTGGGAAAAGTGCCGCCAAAGGTTTTGACCTTTAGCGGCATTTGTGGTAAAAGCGCCGCTAAAGATCATGGCCTTTAGCGGTGTTTTTTTAAATAAACGCAGCAAACTTTAACGGCGTTATCTATAGCGGCGTTTTTTGCGGTGCTTGGCGTCGTTAATAGTTTTAGCGGTGCTTAAAAGTGCCGCTAAAGACCAAAAAAATGCTGCTAAAAGTCTGTTTTCCTGTAGTGTTCAGAACTGATCAGTCAGTTCTAACTGCTAGAAAATGAGTTGATTTCATAAATTGATCAACTATCACCCTTATGACATTTCTTTTACTTGGAGACAACCTTAATCTTGTTACAAAATCCATCATTATGTGCTCACATTTCCATTCAAGAATCGAGATATACTAAAGAAGTTTGGTGGGAACCTGATGTTCTGGCTTAACTCGTTGACAAGTTAAACATTTGGCAATGAACTTGATTATCTCTCTTTTCATTTCGAGCCACCACAGTTCTTGTAAGTCATGATACATCTTTGTTCTGCTTGGATGCATGGAAAAAGGACTATCATGGGCTTCGTGAAGTATTAACTCTTTTAAATTAGCCACTTCTGGAACATAGATTTGATTACAAAACCTCAAACAACCCCAATCATCAATACTAAAATTCTCTACCGTGCCACACTAGACCATTTCTTTTTTCCTAGACAATTTGGTATTGACAAGTTGCACCACTCTTATTTGTTCAAGCAACACCGGTTTGATTTTCAACTCGGCGAAGAAACTACCATCACTACTAATATTGAGTTGAGTGAATATTGTCTGCAACTCAACTGCTGCTTTTCTGTTCAATGCGTCGACTACTACATTAGCTTTCTCAGAATGATAACAATGACACAATCGTAGTCTTTCAAAAGTTTAACCCAGCGACGCTGTTTCAATTTCAATTCATTTTAGGTTATGAGGTATTTAAGACTTTTGTGATCGGTATAAATATGATACTTCTCACCATAAAAATGGTGCCTTTAGATCTTTAGAGCAAACACCACAGTAGTTAGCTCTAAATCGTGCATCAGATAGTTACGTTCATGTGTTTTCAGTTGACAGGACACATATGTAATCACCTTACCATCCTACATTAAAATGCAACCTAAACTATTCAACAAGGTGTCACTATAGACTAGAAAGTCTTTTTCCGTTTCAGGCAAGGTTAAGATTGGTGCTTCAATCAACATTTGTTTCAATTTCTCAAAACTTTCCTGGCACTGATCGCTCCAAATAAACTGGACATTCTTTTACAACAATTTTTTCATCGGCATAACTATCTTTGAAAATCCATTTACAAATCTTCGATAGTAATTGACCAAACCAATGAAACAAATGACCTTTGACTCATTTCTCGATGCTTTCCACTGTAAAATAGCCTCGATCTTTTTTAGACCAACACGAATCCCATCTACGAAAATGATGTGTCTTATTTTAAGGAGGTCTAATTTGATTACCATGATAAAGTTAAGTGATGACAACTGATGCGATGACCCAAAGGTTTTATAACAAATGGCTACTAAATTTTATAAAACTTTATTTTGAAAGGAAAAGAGCTAGGACACAACCTCCTTAGAGAAAGGTTTATTTTCTAAAATGAATGAGGCTGAGTTCAATTCTTTGCAGGCTAACATCACCTCTAAGGGATTTAAGAAGGTTGTTTTTTACATGGATCCTTTGAAGGCTCCTAGAGTTGATAGAATCCTCACAATATTTTATAAAAAGAAATGGGATATAGTTGGACAAAGTGTTTGTGATTTTGTGAAGAATATTTGGAGTGGGGGCAATTTTGAAGATTTGCTCAATCGTACTTGTTTTTATCCCAAAAGTGGAGAATCCTGATAGCTTATCTCAATTCTGTCCTATCAGTCTCTGTACAGTATTGTAAAAAATCGTGACAAAAACCATTATTAATAGATTAAAACTGTTAATGCAAAAATAGGTACTGCTGAACCAAACAAGCTTTGTTCTTGGTAGAAGTATAAAAGATAACATTGTTGTTGCTTAAGAGATCGTACACTCAATGCGTAAGAAAGTTGGTAAGAAGAGGTGGATGGCTGTGAAGATCGACTCGGAGAAACGTATGATAGGCTAAACTGGAGGTTTATTGATGAAACATTAGTTGATATCGCTATTCTAGGTAATCTTCATTGTATCATTATGCATTGTCTTAACTCTTCGACATTGCAATTGTTATCAAAATGGGAACCTCTCTGAGATGTCTACACCATCTAGAGGTATTAAGCAAGGAATCCCGATTTCACCCTACATCTTTGTTTCGTGTATGGAACGTTTGACCTAAATTATTAATGTTGAAGTTCTAAATAGGAAGTGGAAGCCTATAAAACTGTCTAGGGATGGCCCTAGTATTTCCCATCTATTTTTTTACAGATGATTATGTGCTGTTTAGTGAGGCATCAATTGACCATATGGAAATTATGAAAACGGTTCTAAGGAAATTTTATGTCACTTTTGGACATCGAGTTAATGCACAGAAAACTCAAATCTTTTTTTCAAAGAATGTCACTCCATGAGTTGAAAGCAAATATTAGTTGTGGACTAGGTTTTTCTTGTGAGGATAATATAGAAAAGTACCTTGGGGTTCCGCTATTGCATCAAAGAGTTATAAATGACTCCTTTCAATATATTGTTCACAATATGAAAAAAAAAATGAATAGGATGGAAATCTAAATTACTATCTCTTACTGAGAGAATTACTTTAGCTAAAGTAGTTCTGGTGACTATTCCTATTTATGCAATGCAGTCGACGGTGATCCAGAAAGGAGTGTGCCATGAAATGGAGTGGTTATCTGTAATTTTATCTGAAGGACTACAAAGGAGAAGAGAGGGGAACATCTGGTCAAATGGGACATTTTGTGTAAAAATTTGAAGCTAGTGGACTTGGTTTTAAGAAGTTTGACAGTTTTAATAACACTTTTCTAATGAAGATTGGGTTTAATCTTATAAAAAAACCTTATCAGCTTTGGGTTCAAAATCTTAGAGCTAAGTATAAATGGAAGGGTAAATTAATTTTTACTTTACATATGGGTAATGCTTCTTGACTGTGGAAGGGTATTTACAGCATTTGGAGTAGGGTAAGAGATGGTGTCATATGGAATATTGGGAATGGAGTGAATGTCGATTTTCTGGAGAGATAACTGGGTCAAGGGTTGGGATCCTCTAATTGACAGTTGTACTACACCTAAATGCATACCTAAGGAACATGTGCCTATAAAGGAGATGGTTAAGCCGAGTGGGGATTGGAATTGACCTGTCTTGAGGTCAGTGTTACCAAATCTAGTTATTTTGTGCATTTCTACTTGTAAGCCTTCATCAATGTAAGATGTGGATGATTTTGTGGGGTGGGCTTATGAGAATAAGGGTGAGTTTACAATTTGTTTTGCTTAGCATCTTCTTGTGGGTTGGGTATGGTTAGGAGCGGAAAAATATGGCATCAGATTGGCATATTCTAGCCCCTCAAAAGGTTTGGATGTTCGTGTGGCTAGCTTATCTCAATAGAGTATTAACTAATGTAAATCGTGTGAAGCGTCACTTTACGATAAATGCAAGCTGCAATATGTGTAGAGCCATGTTGAAAAGTATTGACCATGTACTTAAGTTTTGTACCCTAGCTTTGGCAACATGGTTTTCAGTGATCAAGACGAGTAAGAGACAAGAATTTTTCAACCTTTGGTTGGAAAATTGGATTGAGAAGAACCTATTGGCTCTTGATTGTTTTCCTAGTAAGCCTAGTGAGTGGCTAGGTCTTTTTGGCATTATTTGTTAGCAACTTTGGGACAGAAGAAGGAATAATTATATTTTCAGCACTAAATTTATTGAAAGGGGGAGCATATTGGAGAAAAGCCAATGGATGAGAAGAATTTTATTGCATACAGTTAAGAGAATGGAGGTTCCTTTGAGTCAATGCGATCTCTCAAAATTTGACAAGATAGACTCTGCCAAATGATGGTTGGCTCAAAGTGAGTACTGATGGTGCAGTTTGTCAATTGTTTGGATTGTTGTAGCAGGAGGTTTAATACGGGATCATTAGGGGGGTTTGAGTCATCGGTTTCTCTAAAAATATTAGTTGTTGTTTTGTGATTTTGGTGGAACTCTAAGGTGCTCTTGAGAGGTCCAACTAGCATGGGGTTTAGGCTTAGAGAGGGTGATACTCGAGATGGATAGCACTGAAGCTATCGAAGTGATCTAAACAAATGAAAATGAACAACTTTTTTCAGCTGTGGGGTCTGTCATCAAGGACCTTCTCAAACGTTCATGGATGGTCTACGTTAGAGATGCATTTAGAGAAGGGAATAATGTTGTGGATGGATGTTGTGGATGAATTGACAAAAATGACGTTCTTAAGACATTTTAAGAGTTATATTTACGTGCAGCCACCGAAAGAAATGCTTCAATTACTGCACGATGATTAAGTTAGAGGGAATTTGCCTTATCTGATTTATCTGTCTTATTACTTCTTTTGTACCAAAGGAATAAAATATGTTTTATACAAATTTAAAAACACTCTTATAACACCTTCTATTATACAATACATCGGGACGGACGATGATGGATGTTTAATCCTTAATTTGAAATTCACAAATTAAACAAATATATACAATTTAGCACTAGCTATTGCAATCCTTAATTGGAAAATTGTAAATTACCCGAACTTATTCGCTATGAGTTTGATGGATCTATTAAATTATTTCGTAAGGCAGCGAAAAAGCTGGAGTTGAAGACCATTTCTTTGCTTCCCACATCTACTGTTTGCATTTTGCAACGCACTGTTGCTTGATGGACTGATGCTTTTTGGTTGATGCAATTGTTATGTTATTGCTCAATTGGAGTCAGTGAAGGGCATTGTAGTCATTTAAAAAAGGTGTTGTCAATCAATGGAAAACAAAGAAAAAAAAAGGTGAAGAAACAAAATCATGTTATTCCCTCATATTTTTATCCCATTAGCTTTATCCTGTCTCCATCTATCATCTTTCTCTCTCCATCTTTTTAAATCTTATTATATTTCATATACATGTATTATATATGTTGTATAGCTATAAATTATGAAGTATTAACTTTATTAATTATATATATGAATCTGTTAAATGCTACGTTTAGAATTGTTTAAAAAATAGTTAATACTAAATCACATGATACCAACATTATAACGATCGAAACTCATCATAAAAGATTTAATTTTGTCACTTATACATTTTAATAATTTTTAAAAATTATAGTCTAGTTACTTGATTGAGAAACAACTATAAACTACATATATATCCTTATAATAAAATTTAATTCTTTTTTTAAAAAATAATTTTTTTATATTTTCAGTTAAAATGGTCTTCAATTGAGGTTGATAAAAATTGAAGTTAAATTCTCATATTATATAATATAATACTTTTGTTACTATATCGAAAAATTATTGATAAATTTTAAACACTCTACCAATATACAAATATAGTAAAAGTTAACTTAATCCTATAGTAACTCAGATGAAAAAAATTAAAAAATAAAATTTTTTAAACGATAACTAGCTTACATTACAATCTAAAAAAATCAAAGGTTAAGTTGGAAGCATAGGAATTGTGTTCAATAGTTGATGTTAATTTTATATAATATTTTTCATCCTTAACGTGAACGTCAGATACTAATAAAATAATTTTTATGTTTATTAAATATTATCATTTAAATATTTAAAATATCCTTATTCTTTTGAGTAAATGTTGAAAACCTCTTTATATTTCTACAAAAAACCCTAGACAAAAGTTATTTCCAGTTACCAATTTACCATTGCCAGTGTCAGTCAGTGATGGAACTGAGAGTTTACTTTACTTCCCTTACTATTCTCTTTGGGGGGGGGGGGAAGAAAATACTGACAGTTACAGTTAAAACATGACAAAACACTGCCCTAGCTATCAAATGTTTTTTTTTTTTTGCAGCAAAACAATGTTGGGAAAAGGAAAAGCCCACCACACTCGACATCATAAGCCTTTCAAGTTTTCTAGGATTGATCAAACAAACAAAAGATTCAAACAGAGACCTCAAAGAAAAGAAAAGGAAAGGGACTATTAGACCCCAGTTTGCTGCTTAATTGCCCCTAAAATGCCTAACCTACACTATTCTTTTTTACTCTTTTTCCCATAATAGTATTTTATTAGCCTCATCAGTCGTCTTCTTCAAACTCTCCTATATTTATATATTCCCTTTCTCTTAATTTCTCACTTTCATGGCATTCTTGACTCCCTGCTGAAATATCCTCACCTTTTTTTTTTCCTGTTTTCTGTAGTTTCTTACAGATCTTTGTGTTTGAATTCACTCTTTCTCTTTAGAAACCCTTTTATTATCTTTTTTATGGATCCTTTTCAGGATTTTCAAGCATCGAATTCAAGCCCTTCGACAGCTACTTTAACCCCAAATTTCCCTGCAAGCCTTTCCATGTCCGCCGTGGCCACCAACACAAACCCTTCACCGGCGGCTGCCATGGTCGCCTTCTCCCCTTCCTCCTCTTCCTCCACTTCTCCTTCCACTCTCAGCCGCTACGAGAACCAAAAACGCCGTGACTGGAACACTTTCGGGCAATACCTCCGCAACCACCGCCCTCCTCTCTCCCTCTCCCGCTGCAGCGGCGCCCACGTCCTGGAATTCCTTCGGTACCTTGACCAGTTCGGGAAAACCAAAGTCCACACCCCACTTTGCCCTTTCTTTGGTCACCCTAACCCTCCAGCTCCATGCCCTTGCCCTCTCCGCCAAGCTTGGGGAAGCCTTGACGCCCTCATCGGACGCCTCCGAGCCGCCTTCGAGGAACACGGAGGCAAGCCTGAAGCAAACCCTTTTGGTGCTAGAGCTGTTAGGCTTTACCTACGTGAGGTTCGTGATTCACAGTCAAAAGCCAGAGGCATAAGCTACGAGAAGAAGAAAAGAAAGCGACCCCCTCAAGTACCTCAACCTCCTCCTTCCACCTCTTAAGGGAAATAAAAAACCAGTAAGTAAAAAATAAGCACGAAAATATGAAAAAAGACGTGATCATTAACCAGCTGCATGGGAAAAAAATGGGTTTTGTCTCAATATTATTCTATGTTAATTACTTTAATGAAACTCGTATTATCTTTTTTTTTAAAAAAAATCATTTCCTTTTTGTTATTTTGTCAGGTATTGCTCGCTTCATTAATGGATAGTAGTTGTTTTTGCTAATAGTAGAGCAGCAGTGTTTCTACTATTTGTAGTAATTAAGATCTATGTGACTTAACATCTCAATTTATCATTGATATGTACCTTTGACAAGCCATTTATGACAACCTATAGATTTGCAGATCAAGTTCTGTGTCTTTTATTGTAGCTTTCTTTCCTCAGAAATCGTCCATGGAGGGGGTATTGGCAAATCAATCTGCAGGCACTAAAAAGGTTGTATAAAGAATCATGTGTCAGTTGTTTTAAAAGAAACCATTTCTGTTTTAGTATCATTTATGTTCTTTCCTTGATTCCTTCCCTTGCCATGTTACTGCTAAAATCCCATTAGTCCCACTTGAAGTTTGATGCATGCTGGAAGTAGGTTAAGGTAATTTTAGGAGATATGAGGCTGTAATAATGGGGATTGGGAGGGTCTTTGTCTTGAATAGTCTAAAGCTACTTGCCTGATTTAGATATTGGGCAAATCCATCTCCCATTTCTCCAAATCTGTCATATCTGTTCCCCCAAGGGGAAGATATTTATTTTATTAATTTATCAAGTGGGAGTCCATCGTCACATGAACCCTAATCAACAGTGAAAAATCTTGTTAGTTGAGTTCTTCATTGAATCCGAACTTGATTAATCGTAATAACCCTAGCTAATCTTCTCTTGGACTAGATGCAACTTGCTTGCTTCCATCAGCCCTATATATACATATATTTCTGGCTTTGTTTGTTTCTTTGTTTATTTCTTCTTCTTTTTTCTCTGTAATTCCTTCATTGGAATTTGGTTTCCATGAAAAATTCAGAAAGACATTCTCTGAAGGGGAAAACAAAAAAAATCCATGCCTGAAACATGTTTTTTTTGTTTTTGTTCTTTACAAGCCGGTGATATTAATGAATACCCATTTTTCTCTATATCTAGGTTTTGTTTAAAAGGTTTAATAAACAAAAGAATAAATTAGGAAAGAATAACATTTACATTATTAAATTGGGTTTACTATACATATCAATAATATTAAGTTGAACCTTTACAAGAGACTGTTCTTTTACTAGACCTACCCATCATTAAATGATATATTTAAGATCCTGCTGGGACCAAATCTGATTGCATTTTGAATTTTCTGATGCTTATATATATATATATATATATATTAGAATTAACCCAACATTATAAGCAAAATAATTGAAATCCTTTGGTGCAGAAATAGTTGCTTGTTCAATGGTTATTTATGTTACTATTTTTTTTTTCTTTTGGTGATGTTTATATACTATTTTGTCGAGCTGGATGTGCAGAAAGCTGAATTTGTTTCTCTAACATCTAAAATATATATTGTTAGTTGGTGAATATACTTGAGAGAGATGTATGTATTATAGGGATATGAGTAAATTACACCTTCTACTATTAACTAACTCAAAATAATTAAATAAGACTAAATTAGAATAGAATTAACATTTATAATATAAAAAATGCCATTTAAAGTTTTACAGAGTTAATATTTTTAAAAATTTTATTGTCTGTAAATAAAAGTTTGTCTTTGAACTTGAATTGCAACTGAAAAAAATGATTTTTAAGACTTTTTTTATAAAGTACATATTAATTCTCTAACAAGTTAGACTTATTTAATTTTTTTTTAATAGTATAGCGATTAAATTAATTCATTTAATAATAAATGGATTAATTTGATTCAGTTTCTATTAATATAGCGACTTCTAGGTCATTTAACCCATTTTTAATTTGTGATGATTGATGAAAGTGTGTTTACTTATTTTGTTTATTTATGGCTAAATTGTCTAGTTAGTCACTTAATTCTTAAGGTAGTTTCATTTTGGTCACTCAAAACGAAATGTTTGCAATTTTGTCACTTAACTTTTAAGGCGCTTTCATTTTACTCATCCAATTGTTAAATTTCTAATAACTTAACTGTACACGTCACATTATGTTCTCACTTTTGTTTTGGTCATCGAGAAAAAATATATATTTTAAAACTATTGATTGATAAAAAAATTAAGGAATAAAGTGAAAAAATGTAGAAACTAGAATAATGTATTAAAAGTGGTCAAATTGTATTTGTTTATCACATTGCTAAAATTTCTATTTTTTTCAATATTGCAATTTTTAATTTCAAAACATAAAAATCAATTAAATAAAATTTTTAAATTTTTTTTATCCCTTGATCATGTTAATTGATTTGTTATTGTAATATTCAAATTAATTAAATTAATTTCCTAAATTTTAAAATTTTATTTTATGTTTTCATATTATTTTTAATGAAATCAATTCGATAACTTGTATTTAATAATTGTTTGTGAAACTTAATTTTTTTTATTATATAATCTAGAATCTTTCGTACTAAGGTACGGTAATTAATTAAATTAATTGATTGTTCTTCGTTTGGGTAAAAAAGTGAAATTTTTTTGGTTATGTTGGGCATGGAATATAAAATTAATTAATTGTAAGGATTTCTTTTTTATTTTTAGCTTAGTATGAATATCATATAATGAAAAGAAATTTGGGTTTCATGTACAATTATTAAAATAATTTATTTGAGTTTATTTTTATTTGAAAATATAAATAAAATTTTAAGGTTTAAAAGGAGATTAAATTAATTAATTTTGATATTTTAGTAACAAATCGGTTGAAGGGATAAAATTTTTTCAATAATTTATTTAATTTATTTTGATATTTTGAAATGTAAAATTTTAATATTGAAGAAAAAAATTAGAACTTTCAATATGGGTTAAACAAGTACAATTTGACAATTAGAATTATTTTAATTTTTACCTTTTTTTTCACTTTAATCCTTAATATTTTTTACACCGACCAATATTAAATTTTTTTTTTAGATAATTAAAATGAAAGCAGTCTAGAAGTTAGGTGATTAGAATAAAAGTGTGAAGATAATGTAACGTATACAAATTAACTATCATTATAAATTTAAAGAATTAAAAAACTAAAATAAAAATGTTCTAAAAATTAAGTGACGGAAATTACAATTAAAAACCCTGTGACCGTTTACCCTTTATTTATTTGTTTATTTTGACAAGGTGAAGCAATCGTTTATCCTAATGTAGGTATATATAAGAAACGGACTAGCCACAATAAGAAAGGTATATTCATTCTTGTTATATATTTGTTTAGCACAATTAATAGAAGTATACAGAAATTATTTTTAATATTTTAATTATCTATAGAAGCCATATATATTATATAGATATATAAATATAAAATTACAATTTAAGAAATAATCTCATTGTCATTTGGCATTTTAATAAGTTGACGTGTATTTTTTAATAAATTTTCAAATTAATTTAATTGTTTTCATACAATATTTTTTGTAATATAATTTTTCAATTTTTTTATTCGATATTTTTCGATATTTTAATCATTGTTATAAAATAAAGAGAGATGGAGGGAATAAAGAACAAAGAAAATATGAAAGCAATAGAGAATGTAATTTGTTAATCAAAAGGGATGGTTACAATGCTACATCAGAGTCTCTATTTATAGGCATAAGAAGTATAAAAGAAGTAGAGATCTAATTCTAATAACTATTAGATACTAAAGTATACCAAAACTTTATCTTGATCATGATAGACATAAACTTAATAAGATATTCATAACACTTCTTCTTGGATGTCCATTGGTAGATAGTGTGCTTTGTTAAAACCTTATTAGGAAAAACCCTGTGAGATAAAAACCTAATGAAGGAAAAAGAGTACACAATTTATAATACACATAATATGCTGCCTCATTAAAAACCTTACCAGGAAAATCCAATGGGACAAAACCTCGATTAAGGGAAAAAGTGTGCAATGCATATTTACTCCCCCTCATGAAAACATCACATATTTTCTCATATTCTACGTATTCAATTTTGAATACTAGTGTAACAACTCGTTTTTAGTCGAATTGGAACAGTAGTTTCAAGAACACGAATTCGAGGTTGAATTAATTATTTTATTATTATTTTAATGTCTACAGTATGATAGTATAATTGTGTAAAAATTTCCTTAAGAAATTTTATTGTTTAGATGCTTAATTTGATAAAAAGGACTAAATCACGTAAAGTGTAAAACTTGTGTTCTATTAGCTAAAGGTGTCTAATAGCTATGGAATCTCAAATTAGAGGTCATTATGTGGTAATTAGCCAATTATGAGATAGTGGATGATAGTGGTTTGGTATTTGGTGTAATTAATAAGTATTTTAAAGGTTAAATATGTAATTAGGTTATTACTGATAAAAATAAATAAAACAAATTTATCATCATCTTTAATTATCATCTTCCACCGATACTCATATTGGTATGATTTTTTTCCCGTTTTTAATGATTTATATGTTTTTCAGATCGTTGCAGCTTAGTCTAGCTAGCCCAAGGACTAATTTGCAAAACTTTTAAAAGTTTAGAGTTTTTCCATTGATGAATACATGTGTATTTTGATGTTTGATGATAGAAAATGTATGCTTGTTGTTAGATAAACAACATTTGTAAAGTGATTTTTGGTAAAATTGTCAACTAGGGATTAATTGAGAAATGTGTAAATTTTGTCGTAGAAATGTGAAATAAATGAAAATTTTGGGCTGCAAGGGATTTAATTGATATTTGGCTATAATGGGTTGAAATTGAATTGCATGAATTTGTATTTTTATGAGATAAGGACTAAATTGTAAAAATGTTGAAATATTAGGGGCAAAGTGTAAATTTTCCATAATATACATTTTGGGCTAAATTGAATAGAATGATAATTAAATAAGTTAATTTTGATTACATATAGATCAAGAAAAGCGAAATTCGAATTTAGATCGGGGGAAAAACAAAGTGTTGGACTAATCGACTCATTTTATCGTTTTTACATTTGAGGTAAGTTCGTATGTTAATAAGCATTTATATAATTGTGTTTTAAATGCTTTATTATTGAATTATTTGTGAATAAGACCTTGTGGATATATTCGACGAAGTTTCGGCATTGAGAAATCCCGGTTGAACCTTAGGAATAGATTAGGACTCGAATGACATGTCATTAGGGGTTATGTGATTTGGGTGCTGGTTCGTACGTCCTACCGATGGCTGAGTTTTCGGCATGTGTTGCGGATTCTCTTCAGCTTGTGTGAGCAGCACCGTGTAGTTTCATCATGACCGTCAGCTTGTGTGAGCAAACCTGTTGATAGCTCGAGAGTGAGCATTATATGTGATATGAGATTGAGATAGCTTCGACTATGTATTGGCATTTAAGGTGCGAGATTCCCGAGTATTTGATAATATTCCAAATGGTTCAATAGGTAATATCGATGATATGAAATGGTGAGAAATAGATACGTATCAGTACAGGTATGTATGGAAACTATACGAGCATTGAAACTATGAAAGTTATGAGATCTTGATTAATTATGTGATGAATATATGTTAACCTTATAATTACATGATTTTGAAGTATACTATGTTATATTACTTGAATGGTGATTAAATGGTGAGTTTTACTTATTAACTATACGAGCTTACTAAGTTTTATAGCTTACTCTGTTTATTTTTTTGTGTTTTATAGTGAATTTTGAAGCTAGCTCAGATTTGGGAATCGTTGGAGATCTCATCACACTATCAAGCTATCACTTTGGTATTTTTGAACTTATATTTTGGTTATATGGAATGTATAGGAATTATGGTCATTCTGATTTATGGTTTGGTAATGAATTTAGCCATTTGAATTGGCTTGTAAATGTTAAGTGTTTGGTTTTGTGTATAGTCATAAGAGTTTGGCTTAATTTGGTATATTTGTTGATGTATATATATGAGCAAATGGCCTTGGTTATGCATTTGGAAATTGATATATAAATGCTTGTGGTGAATGGTTGTTTGTGAATTGGTAGCTTGTGATTTAGGTAAAGTGATGCATAAATGAAAGTGTAACACCCCGTACCCGAGACCGTTGACGGAGTCGGACACGAGGGGTTCACAGACTAAATTCGCTTACTATTGCAGTCCATTTTAAAATTTTTCCAGGCAGTTGGCTAACTGCGTCACTGTCACCTTAAAAACCGTATCTTGAGTTTCGCAACTCGAAAATCAGTTTCGTGATTTTTCCCTGAAACTAGACTCATATTCCCATCTACATATTTTTTTCTAGAATTTTTGGTTGGGCCAATTAATACAGTTTATTAGTCAAAGTCTCCCATGTTACAGGGATTGACTACACTGACCTTTGCGCATTACGACTTGGATATATTCCTGCACAGAGCTTCAATACTGATGCCGTTTGTTTCTATAGAAACTAGACTCATAGAGGAATCTATACATATATGGCATGACTCCTAATTATCTCTGGTTAATTTGTAATGAATTTCCAAAGTCGGAACAGGGAGTCCAGAAACCGTTCTGGCCCTGTCTCACGAGAACCTGAATATCTCTTAACATACTGTCCATATGATCGTTTCATTACTTTCCTATGAAAATAGATTCATTAAGGTTAGTTTACATAATTTATTCATTATTTAATTCCAATCCTACTATTTTTAGTGATTTTCCAAATCTACATCACTGCTGCTGCCAGCATCTGCCTTTAAGGTAGACTTTACCTACTTCATAGTTTCCATGATTCAACTAGCCCTTTTAGTATAAATAGCACAAATTATGATAGTGATTAACCATTCCATACCAAATGATTATAACATTATGCTCAAACATATATAAGCCATTTTCGCATGGCTATATACATTAACCAAAATATTCCTCCGCCACTAGTCTATTTTATACATGCCATAAGATAATCCAAAACATAGCAGTACCAAACAGTGGATAGTGATAGTGTGACTAGTTGCTGACGATCCCCGAGCCTGTAGCTTCGCAATGAGATCTATAAAACAGAGGAAACAGAGTAAACGGAGTAAGCATTACAATGCTTAGTAAGTTTTAAGCAGTGTCAACAGATAACAATCAAATTATAACATAGTTGTTCGTATTTTTATTTCACTCTTCCTTCGGGCATACCATCCCTTTACCGAATACGCACGTCTCATCATATACAATAGGCAGATAAACTTTCACATAAAAGTGAGCTCATGTGACATAGATATATCGTATGATTTCACATCACCCCTCACACTGATCCGATGTCACATAATCATAGGAATAGTCTCATAGATTGCTCTCGTATGCATCACATAACTACCTTATGATTTAGTGCAAATCAAGCTCACATATAAACTTGGAGTACATACCTGTTTAACCTTTCGCATTGAATATATTTATAAGCAATTCTTATTACGAAGTCTTACCCGGACATAATCTCCACACGAAGTTATCGGGTCTTACCCGGACAAAATCCCCACACGTAGTCATCGGGTCTTTAGAGCTCGGATATAGTACGAGCACGAAGCTTACGGACATTAATCAGTGATAATATTCTCGCATAAAGCCTGCGGGGTTTTAACCCGGATATAGTACTGACACAAATGCCCTTCGGGACTTATCACATTTATACACTTTCACATCCATCACGTTGGCCACTCGGCCCTGTCACATATATACACTTTCACATTCATCACATCGGCCATTAGGCCTTATCACATATATACACTTTCACATTCATCACATCGGCCATTAGGCCCTATCACATATATATGTACACTTTCACATTCATCACATCGGCCATTAGGCCTTATCTCATATATACGCTTTCACATTCATCACAACGGCCATTAGGCCTTATCACGTATATACACTTTCAAATTCATCACATCGGCCATTAGGCCTTATCACATATATATACACTTTCACATTCATCACATCGGCCATTAGGCCTTACTATCATTTCATATTCGAATACTCATAAACTTACAATACCACGATTTAGAATTCAAGTATGGGTTTAATCAATAGCTTATGAGAAACTAAAACAAGTTTATCAAGGTTCACAACATAATCTCAAATTCAGCACAAGCTGTTTTTCCTGAGCAATAGTCGCTAGATTATTTATAACTGGAGCTACAAAACTCCAAATCACTTTCCGTTAATTTTTCCTGAATATAGACTCGTATATCTTCCATCCATAAAATTTCCAGAATTTTAGGTTTGGCCAATCAATACCAGATTTTTCTTAAAGTTTCCCCTGTTTCACTGTTTGACTAATCTGACCACTCTTCACTACGAATCAAATTTCTCATTTTACAGAATTCAAAATGTGTTGTATTTGATTTCATTTGAAACTAGACTCATTAAGGAGTCTAAGCATATAAATTTTATCTTATAACCATTTTTTTACAATTTATAATGATTTTCTAAAAACAGAACAGAGGATTACAGTGTCATTCTGCGCTGTCTCACACAACTTTAAGTATCTCAATATCGGAAATTCCTTTGCTTACACGGTTTCTTTTATAAGAAACTAGACTCATTAAGCTTTAATTTCATGTCTCATTCAGACTCTAATTCAAGTCCATAAATTTATGGTGATTTTCTAAAATCACCTTACTGCTGCTGTCCGAAGCAGACTATTTCAAATTACCCTTAAATTCCCAAGCTCAAACACTTAAGAACTTACCATTTGAGCTTAGAACATATCATGGCCACATCATATCTTATTAAATCAACTCATCATGTCCTATTATAATTGAATTTACTCAACGTTTAAACACTTAAAACTTACCTCGGATGTGGTCGAACAATTTTGGCGGCTATTCGATCACTTCTTCCCTTCCCTTATCCAACTTTGGTCCTCTAAGCTCTTGAGCTTAATTTAACAAATAAATTGATTTAATCATTTGAGCATCAAAAGAGGAACTCAAGGTATTTAGCCCATATATACATACATTAGACATTAAAGTCACATACATATGAAATCATAAATCAATTCAACATATTAGCCCACACTCTCTTTTAGCCGATTGTCTAAGCCAAGATAAAAGCATCAATATGCTTGCCTCTAGCCGAATACATGCAACATCAAGAAAGAATGATGCATCCATGGCCGAGTGTCATATTCATAACTTTACAAAAACATTTTCCATGAGCTAGCTTCTATACTTGGTGGCCACTCCAAATATACAAAGATTTTCAATGATAGAGCATTAACATACCTTAATACATCAAAATAATTAAATTCTTCCCATGGCACACTAAAACCGAATATGTCTTATTCAAATATAAATTCTCATATTTCATTTATTTAACCATTTAACCCTCCTATCAAATAATTTTCACAAACTAATCTTAAACTCAAAATCACATAAAATCGTAACACAAAAGGCATTCATCTAACACTTGATTTCCAAATTCTAACATCAAACTCAAATTTCTTAGCTCATCAACTCATGGCCGGACATCAATTATTCACCAAAACAAAAATTAACTCATGGGTTTTAGAGAAAATTAAGTAAGGAATTCAATGATACTAAAAATTAACAAAAACAACCTGAATTTCACCTTGAATTTTTGCTTCCAAATGGCCGAAACTTCAAAGCCACAAATTTTATTTTCTTTCTCCTTTGTTCGGCCTCCAAGATGAACTACATGCATGTTCTTTTTTTTTTATGCCCCATACCGTCCATATCAATTGTCTAAGGTTAAATATCATCACAAATACTCCAACTTACAAAACAACTTCAATTCGGCCTTGAAGATACAAACATGCATGGCTTTCCATTTTATGTTTTATAATACTTATAAAAATAATTATCTCACAAATAACTTTAAAATAAACATATAAAGACATCATGCATTAAGCCATTACCATCCATATATTTATTAATGATATAATTGCCATTCAAAACCTCAACATTCTAAAGACATAACACTTTAACATTTTCATGATAGCATGCTTATTAATCAATTGATGCATTTTAATCCTTTTTAATGACATAAAGAAAGAAAGAAAAATATTTACCAAGAGTTTCAAACTACTTGGCCGAATATCAACCCTCCAAACAACCAAAAAATTTAACTCATGGAATGGATAGAATTTGAACAAATCACCAAAATTATACATAAATTTTCAAGAATTTCAAAGTACTTACCTCTTTCTAAATATTCTCCAAGCCGAAATCAAACAAAGAATTTTTTTTTCTTCTTTCTATTCTCAAGTTACGGCAATGGGGGGGGGAACATGGATGAGACAACTTTGTTCTCATCACCCCTCACTTTTCATTTCTTTATTACTAACCCTTTATTATATTCTTTCTCCCATAACACACTAACACAGCATGTTTCCAACATGTTTCACCCCATAACATTTTGTCCACTCTCATGCTCATGGCCGGCCACTACATATTAGGGGGGGAAATTGACATGCAAGTCCACCCTTTTTATTTCATGCACTAATAGATCCTTATGCTTTGACCTATCACATTTCAAAATTTTCTCACATAAGTCCTATTTACTAAAATTCACCTACAATTAAACAAAATTCAAATATGAAATTTTCACACATGCATATATACATATAATAAGCATCAAATATGACAGCTAATTATTTTTATGACTCGGTTTAGCGGTCCCGAAACCACTTCCCGACTAGGGTCAATTTTGGGCTGTCACAGAAAGTGCATATATGAAGTTAGCTAGTTAAGTAAATTGAGAATGTGAGTTTGGTATAAAATTGAGTACCCTAGTGTGGTACTTGTGAGCCTTGTTGTTTTTGGTATGGAAATGGTATGAATTATGTTTGGTTGAGGTTAGTTGAATGCCTATTTATGCCATATTATATGCCATTTGGATTGTATAGGTGTATGCAAATTTGGGTGAGAAAGATAGCTTGGTAAATAGCCTATTTTTGTCCACACGGGCAGAGGTACGGGTGTGCCTCAGCCGTGTGTGACACATGGTCTGGTGACACGACTTTGTGTCACCTGGTGTTTAATTAGAAACCAAGTCAGTATGCTCCACATGGCCCAGCACACGAGCATGTGACTTGGCCGTATGGCATAAGTTAGTATACCCTACAAGTTTTGCACGGCCTAGCACACGGCTTGGCACACGAGTCTGTGAGGCCATTTCAGAGGGCACACGAACTGGTCACATAGGTGTGTGGTTCGCCATGTGACGCAAGTCAGAGAGTTACACAGGGTCAGACACGGGCTGGGACACGGCCATGTGATTTCATTTCGATTGTCCACATGGCCTGTGACAGGGGCGTGTCTTCTCACATGGCCAGACCATACGGGCATATGTCCCCTATATTATGAAAAAATTTCTATGTTTTTTGAAAAATTTCCTGAGTTATCGGTTTAGTCCTGAACCACTTCTAAAGCATGTTTTGGGCCTCGTAGGCTCGTATTAGGGACTTGATGAATGATTGTGAATGACTTGTAATTGAATTTGATAATTGTACGAGAAATGTATGTTCAATTGTATAATAAGTCTGGTAATGCTCCGTAACCCTATTCCGACGACAGATATGGGTGAGTGGTGTTACATTTATTGGTATCAAAGCTAAAATTTAGTCGATTCTTGTAACAGCCTGATTTTGGGCCTAGTCAAAACAGCGGTTTCGAAACCACTATTCCCAGGCTGGAGAAAATTATTTTAGTATTACTTTATGTGTTATAATATAATTTTTTTATTGCATGTAAATTTTGGTAAGTTAATTTTAGCGATTTCTAGTCCAATTTCGAAAAAGGACTAAATTGCGTAAAATGTAAAAGTTGTGTGTTAATGCCTAAATGTGTCTAATAGCTAGATAACTAAAATTTAAGGCCTTTAAAGGGCAATTATACCCTTTTTATTTGTGGTGGCTGGCCATAGGGGTCATAAAGGTTGAATAGTCAAAGTTGGTATGTGTATTAGGTGACTTTTGACCAAATAGGTAATAAAATAAAGATAGGATGATATCATCCCTTTTCATCTTCTTCTTGACCGATTTTTCCAGCAAAACAAAGGGGTTTTGAAGCTTTGAAATATTAGCCACTTACATCCCTTGCTAGTAAGTGATTTTTAATGTCTTTCTTGATGATTTTTATATTTTCGGAACCCCTAAAGCATAAGCTTTCAAATGCGGGGTCTAGTTTGCAAAATGATAAAGAGTCTAGGGTTTTACCATGAATGTATATGTGTTGTTTGCTAAGTTTTTATGGAAGAATATGAATTGTAGTTGTCTAATAAACAACTTTCGTGAAGGAAATTTGCATGAAAATACCTTAAAAAGGTTATTATGCAAAGTTGTAAAATGGGTTGTTAATGTGTGTAATAATGATTTTTATGAGTTGCCATAGTTATGAAAATGGTTTATCTAGGCTTAAGGAGTAAAGAAATTGAATAAAAATCTTGTTTCGAACCTAGGGGCAATTTGGTAATTTTGACAAAATAGAGGGGCAAAATTGTAAATTTTTCCAAAGTGTGTCAATGGACTAATTTGATTAGTACATTGTTTTAATTAGCTAAATGTGATGTTTTAGATGTTGAAAAATGTGATTTGGGCCTAGAACGGGGAAAATCAATTTATGGACGAATACGCCTTTTTCACCTTTTTGGTATTGAGGTAAGTTCATATGTAAACAGTACCATGCTATACATGTATTTAAATGTTATCATCACATGAATTGTACAAATATTAATGTGTATGTGATTAATATAAATATGATGAGATAAGGCCTTGATAAGCGAGGAAGAAATCCCGTTTGAACCTTAGGAATAAAATAGGATACGAGTGACATGTCACTAGTAATTATGAGTCTAGATGACTAGCTCAAGAGTGAGCATTTAAATGTCATGAGATATGACGTAGCTTTAGCTACAATTGAGGCACTTATGTGCAAAGGTTTTTCCGAGCATACAATTAGTATTCCAAGTGTTCAACGGGTAATCCAAGGAAAGAGTTGATGATGGTCCCAATGAGGTAAGTCATTGGTGAGTATGCACTTGAGTTATGTTATGAGTTGTGCAGGTATGTAAACTAAGCCTATGAGAATGCCTTGGTATGTGAATGATCTATGATGCATAAATATGTGTTCTTACCATGATGGATGAAATGATGTTGTATTAATTTTGTGAACAATGATCATGAATGAGTAACTTAGCCTTGACAGATTTGAGTTACTGCAGTAGTGTAACTTTGAAAATACACTAAAAATAGTGAAAAATGAGTTAGAAGCTGAATAAAATATAGGAATAAATATTATTGAGTCTAGTTTCTTATAAAAGAAACCATGTAAGCAAAATAATTTTCTATAATGAGATATTTGAAGTTGCATGGGACAGAGTCAGAATGACTTCAAGATCCCCTATTCTGATTTGAGAAAATCATTATAAATTTTACGAAAATGGTTATGAGTTATTATTTATATGATTATAATCCTTAATGAGTCTAGTTTTAAGATAAATAGACAAAAACATTATTCGAGTCTTGTGCTATGAGATAATTGAACTTTAGTACAGAAGGGTCTGAACTATCAGACAGTTAATCAGGGGTAACTTTGAGGAATAAACTGTACTAATTGACTAAACCAAAAATTCTGGAATTTTTTTGGTAGAATGATACATGAGTCTAGTTTCAAGTAAAATTAACAGAACTTAATTTGGAGTTTCGTAGCTCCATATATAAATAATTTAGTTACTGTTAGTCAGGAAGACAGGTTGTTGTGAACTTGAGAATATGTTGTAAACATTGATAAAACATGTTAATGAGTTGCGTATTGTTTTCATATGAACTTACTAAGCGTAAAGCTTACCCACCTTTCTTTCCCATGTTCCTTAGGGTTTCCAGGTTAGCTCGGGTTGGAGGCCGTCAGAGATATTATCACACTGTCGAGTTAACGCTATCGGCGTAAGTAAATCCTAGTGTTTCGAGTCAATGGCATGTATAGGGTTTTAATGTTAAGTATGTGATATTATGATTCAGCCAAAGGTATTGACTTGTTATTAAGGTAGTATGTAGTCGGGTAAATTGGCCTATGTCGGCTAATGACGTTATGGGCCTAAATGATTATTCTTATGCATGTATGTTATTATCTCTTGTGATGTGGCTTACAACATGTATGCCTAGAGATTGAATTGAGACTCATTGATGAGTTAGCAACTGATGCAAGATTAAGTGATTAGTAAATAGTTAATAATGTCTCATAAATGGGTTGTGGATATGATTATGTATGCCTAGTGATAGGCATGAGGTTTGTGATGTAATGATAATTATGACAAGTATGTGGTAATGATGTGAGTAAATTCTATGATATTTATTGCACAGAAATTTAACATGAGCATAACATGTTTGTAGATGTTTAAGATCTCATTTATGCCATGTTGTATGTTATTGGATAAGTATGTGTGCATATGTTGTGAGGGTGACAAATGGCTTGGAAAATAGCCTTGTAATTGTCTACAATGGTAGACACACGGGCGTGTGTCTAGACCGTTTATGACACACGGTCTGCCTCCATGGGCGTGTGTCATGGCCGAGTTTTAAAGTCAATGTTGCACATAGGCTAAGGGCATGGGCGTGTCCCAAGCCACATGGGCGTGTGTGACTACACGGTCTATACCCACACATGTGTGTAGAGCCTTAAAGCATGAGATTTTTCAAGTTTTTCTTAAGTTCTCGGTTTAGTCTCGAACCGCCTCTAACACATGTTTTGGGCCTCGTGAGCCCGTTTAAGGGACAAAATTTATGTGAAATGAAAATTTTTAAATTGATTGAAATTTCACAGCCTGGTTTTATATAGTTGGTTGAGTTTAAGTAAGTAACACCTCGAACCCTGTCCCGGTGTCGGATACGGGAGAGGGGTGTTATAATTTTCGGACTAACGTAGCGTATGTAAGAGTCTAGCTATACATGCCATATATAACCTATGATAGTGTGATATCTCCTGACAGTTTAAAACGTGTTTTCTTATAGTTAATGGATCCTAATCGAGCTATGGTTGATGATGTTGAGAGTAATTGTAACATCCCGATTTTGGGGCCAGTAAGAATAGTGGTATCGGGACCACTAATCCAAAGTCAGAGAAATTATTCTATTATTAATATAGAGTCATAGCATGTTTATATTAGTGCATGAAAAATTTAGTGAGCTAATTTTAACGTTTGTGAGCCCAATTGTGAAAAAGAACTAAATCGCATAAAGTGCAAAAGTCCTAATTTGGTAGCCAAAGGTGTTATTTTATTAGCGAATCAAAATTGGGGGATTTTAAAGGGCAATTATACCCTTTTATAGGAGCATAGCCGGCCATAGAGTCAAAGAGGAGACAAAATTTTCAAATTTGGTGAGTTAAGTAGCTTATTTTTTTATTAAAATAGAAATAAATAAAGGAAGGATGATATCATCCCTTTTTCTTCTTTCTCTACCAAAAATCAGCCATTAAAGGGGGGTTTAAAAGCTTAATTCAGCAACTTGAAGCACTCACAAGTAAGTGATTTCCATGTCCTTTGTTGATGATTTTTGTACTTTTGAGACCCTTGAAGCATGAGCTTTCAAATGAGGGGTTTATTTTGCAAAATGGTTGAAATTTTAGGGTTTTCCCATGAGAGCATCTAGGGTGTTTTTTGAAATTTTATGGAAGAAAAGAGTCTTAGGTGTGACATAAACAACTTTTGTGAAAGGTGTTAGCATGAAAACACTTAAAGGGACTATTTTGCATAAGTTGTAAAATAGATGGAAAATGTGTGAAATAGTGGGAATTTGGAGTTGTTATATGAGTCAAAGAGGTTCGGTTAGTCTAGAGAAATAAAGAAATTTGATAAAAATTGATTTTTGGGTGGAGTGGTAAAATGGTCATTTTGCAAAAATCTAGGGGCAAAATGGTCATTTAGCCTAATTGTGAATTGTTAAGTGCTTAGATTGATAAAGTGACTTAATAAGTGCATTTTGTTATTATAGATCAAGAAATACCGAGTCCGAACCTAGATCGGGGGAAAGCTAAGCAAACCAACTAAATCGGCTAGTCGCCACATTTTGTAATCCGAGGTAAGTTGTATGTTATTAATACAACTACATTGTTAATTATATGTGCTTGAATTATTATAGAATAAATTTCTTGATTGTGAAATTGAGAATGTATAATGATAAATGAGATAGTAGAATTTTCGTTGGAACCTTAGGAAGTAAATCGGATATTCATGCCATGACATTTGAGTCATTTGTGTGTGAGCTAGTGTAAGACATGTCTGGGACATGCATCAACCACATTATGAGAGCCAACGTAAGACCATGTTTGGGGCATGGCATCGGTATTGAGACGAGGGCTAGTGTAAGACATGTCTGGGCCATGCAATGGCCTCAAGACGTAAGCCAGTGTAATACATCTCTGGGATGTGCATCGGCTACGAGGTGATATTCAGTGTAAGACCATGTTTGGGACATGGCATCGACTTGAGATATGAGCCAGTATAAGACCGTGTCTAGGACGTGGCATCGGCACCTTACCCTATGCTTGAGGCTTATGTAATATCTGGTAGTATTTCGAATGGTTCAACAGTAAAAGTTATATTCTTAAGCTAACGAAGAAAGTATAACCGTGTTGTGAGTGGTACAGGTACCAAATTGGTACGTATGAGATATGAGCTCAATATATAATATGTGACTTGTATTGATGGTAATGAGTAAGTTATGCTTATGCCTACCTTGGTGTTATGAGCATGTTGATTATTGATAAATTGTTGTTGTATACTTACTTATATGCAACTTACTAAGCTGTTATGCTTACTCCTTTCCCTTTTCATTTCCATACAGTGCCGCCTAACTAACTCAAGGATCACCGAAAGTCAGAAATATCGATCACACTAGCAACCGAAGCATTCGGTATAGTTGGATTTATATTTTTGAATATGGCATGTATAGGACTTAGACTTTATTATTTTGTGTCATTGAGGTTTGGCCATATGTATTGCCTTGGCTTGGAAACCCTTTAATTTGTATTAAGCCTTGAATGATGGCTAACATTTATTTTGAATTTATAAAAGATGCATTATCATGGTTGAATGAATGTCTATTGTGGTTGATTTGGTTATAGGAATTATGCTTGTTTTGGTATTGGTTGGTATTTGTATAGAACTACATATGTAAGGGTGGCAATGGGGCTTGGTAAATAGCCTTGTATTGTCTATACGGGTAGGTACACGGGCATGTGTCTAAGCCGTGTGTGACACACGGTCTACCCCATGGGTGTGTGGTCCGATTGTGTATCCTCTGCACGTAAAAATTTTAAGTCAGTATGCATGATAATAAACACACGGGCAGAGGCATAACCATGTGTCTCAACCGTGTGAAGGGCACGGCCTAGCACACGGGCGTGTGCCTTGGTCGTGTGACATTTTGGGGTTGCTGACTTCAGAAATAGAATGTCTGTGTTTTTGTACACGGGCTAGTATATGGGAGTGTCGTGGCCGTATGAAGGACACGGGCCAGGCACATGAGCGTGTGCCAGGCCGTGTGAAAACCCCTTTAGGTGTACATTTAAAATAAATTCCATATGAGTGGAGGACACGGGCGTGTCCCTATATTTCTTAGGCCGTGTGAATCACATGGGTCATCGACACGACCATGTTGAATTGGCTACACGGGCGTGTGCCCCTTTCACATGGGCGTATGCCCCTTTCACATGGGCATGTGCCCCTATGTCTAGTGACATTTTTCTATAGTCGGCAAAAGTACCCAAGTTGGTTCCGAGTGATTTATGATGTGTGTTTTGGGCCTCAAAGGCCCATATTATGGATATGTTGATAAGTTTGAGAGAGTTTTAAATTTGTCCAACTCTTGGAGACTCAAAAATGGTTGTAAGCACGAGTTAAGTAAGGTAATGCCTCGTATTGCATCACGGCGTAGGATACGGGTATGGGGTGTTACATTTAACGGTATCAGAGCTCTAGTTTAGTCAGTTCTAGGACTAACCTGGCTAGAGTACGAGTCTAGCTATACACGCCATAATTTTGTACTGATAGTGTGACGATTTCTGACGATTATAAGTTATGTTTTTATATAGTAAATGGATCCTGATAGAGCCGTGGCGGATGACGTGGAGAGTAATGTGCCGACTCCCTATGAAGGGGCTGCGCCAGTTGAGAGGGAGCCCGTGACTATGGGCCAATGCAGAGGGGCTAGGGAAGCCTATCTCCGAATGATGGATGCTTGGTACACAGAGTTCGTCCGTGTGAACCCAAACACTCACCTCCCTCACCTCCTCCGATCCCTCAGTATGCCTTAGTATGAGCAATGTGCGGACATGTTTAGAAGGGAGAAACCTCTAGTGGATAAGATTTAGAAACAAGGGGCTGAGGAATTTCGGGCTAGTATAGATGATAGAGTTTTGGTTGGAAAATACCATTAGGGTATTCGATGAACTATCGTGCACACCTGAAGAGTTTGTGAAGTGTGCAGTGTCACTCCTACGGGATTTGGCATATCAGTGGTGGAATACCCTTGTGTCTATAGTATCGAGAGAGAGAATCACTTGGGAATTATTCTAGGAAAAATTTCGGAAGAAGTATATTAACCAGAGGTTCATAGACCAGAAAAGGAAGGAAATTCCTAGAGTTGAAGCAAGGTAGTAGGACAGTGACAGAGTACGAACGAGAGTTTGTGAAACTCAGCAAATATGCGCGAGAGTGCGTGTCCTCAGAAGCCGCTATGTGCAAAAGGTTTGGGAATGGTCTAAATGAATATATCTGAGTGTTTGTTGGTATTTTAAAGATAAGAGAGTTTGTAGTGCTCGTTGAGAGAGCATGCAAAGTAGAGGAGCCAGTAAAAGAAAGGAGGAAAGTGGCTATTGAGTCTCGGGATTCAAAGAAGAGACAGATGGGGAAATCACATCAGTCATCATCTAAAAGATCAAGAGAGTTTACCACCCGATCAAATGCTTCAGTGGGAATTTCTAATAGAAACAAGAACTAGTAGAACGCAACTTCTAGAGCTCAGTCTACTTCTGTTACGAGTTTCGGTAGTGCTTGGCCAAATAAGCCAGAATGTTCACAATATGGTATATGCCATTTTGACGAGTGCCGAGGTAAAGAAAGAGGGTGTTTTAAATGTGAGCCATTGGACCATTTCATTCGAGACTGTCCCAATGTAGAAGAGGGAGAGAAAAAGCAAGAAGTAAAGGTAAGTAGTGCTCCATTGAGGAGTAGATCGCAAAAGAACCCTGGAAGTGGGCCTAGTGGCAGGGTGTGCCAAGAAAGGCTGCAGTGAGGTCCTAGGGTAGAGCACCTATGAAAACTTACTCTATTCGTGCCCGTGAAGAGGCAGAGTCTCCCGATGTGATCACGGGTTCCTTTTCTATTCATGATATATCTGTTATTGCTTTAATTGACTCGGGATCAACCCACTCCTATATTTGTATAGAATTGATACCTTGTATGAGCATGATAGTAGAGTCAACTGAATTTGTGATAAAAGTGTCCAACCTCTTAGGAAAACATGTGTTTGTAGACCAAGTGTGTAGAAATTGTCCTTTGGCAATTAGAGGTCATTGTTTTCTGGCTAACTTCATGTTATTGCCGTTTAATGAATTTGATATAATCCTTGGGATGGATTGGTTGACTTTTCATAGTGTTGTAGTGGACTGTAAGAGAAAAGTTATTGAGTTGAAATATGAAGACAAAAATGTTCTTCGGGTTGGGCCAGATGAGTTGGATGGTTTGCCTGTAATAGTAACATCTTTGACTGCTGAGAAATATTTGAGAAAAGGATGTAAGGCATATCTTGCCTTTGTGTTGAACACTCAGGTGTCTGAGTCGAAGATTGTATCGGTACCGATAGTTTGTGACTTTATAGATGTATTTCCAGAAGAATAGCCCGAATTACCTCCAATGAGGGAAGTAGAGTTTGAAATCGAGTTGGTACCGAGCATGACACTTATTTCTATTGCCTCGTATAGGATGGCTCCTACAGAATTGAAAGAGTTGAAGGTACAGTTGCAAGAGTTAATGGATAAGGGCTTTGCGAGACCAAGTTATTCACCGTAGGGTGCCCCGGTACTTTTTGTGAAAAAGAAAGATGGGTCGATGAGGTTATGTATCGACTATAGATAGCTCAACAAGGTAACAATGAAGAACAAGTATCCTTTGTCAAGGATAGATGATTTATTCGACTAGTTAAAGGGAGCCACGGTGTTCTCCAAGATAGACTTGAGATCTGGTTATTATCAGTTGAGAGTTAAAGAGCAAGATGTACCAAAGATTGCTTTTCAGATGAGATATGGGCATTATGAGTTCCTCGTCATGCCTTTTGGCTTGACTAATGCCCCAGCAGTGTTTATGGATTTGATGAACCTCATTTTTTGACCGTATTTGGATAAGTTTGTAGTCGTTTTTATTGATGGCATATTGATTTACTCGCGTGATGAGGGTGAACACACGGAGCATTTGAGAATTGTGTTACAGACCTTGAGAGACAAGAAATTGTATGCCAAGTTCAGTAAGAGTGAATTTTGGCTTAAAGAAGTCGAATTTCTAAGACACATTGTGTTGGGTGATGGGATTAGAGTTGACCCAAGGAAGATCTCAGCTATTGTTGAGTGGAAACGGTCGAGGAATATGACTAAGGTTCGAAGCTTTTTGGGATTGACCGGATATTATCTACAATTTGTACACAGATTCTCTATGATAGCTACGCCGATGACTAGGCTACTGCAAAAAGATGTCAAGTTTGAATGGACAGAAAAGTGCCAACAAGGTTTCGAGAAGTTAAAGGTCTTGTTGACCGAAGCCCCAGTGTTAGTGCAACCAGAGTTGGGCAAAGAATTTTTAATATATAGTAACGCCTCCTTGAATGGTTTGGCGTGTGTGCTCATGCAAGAAGGAAAGGTTATAGCCTATGCCTCAAGACAACTAAAGCCACACGAGAGAAATTACCCGACCCCTGACTTGGAACTAGCAGCTGTAGTGTTCGTGTTGAAGATTTGGAGACACCATTTGTATGGTGAGAAATGTTGAGTATTTACCGATCATAAGAGTCTTAAGTACTTGATGACTTAAAAGGAGTTGAACCTACGACAACGACAATGGTTAGAGCTATTAAAGGATTATGAGTTGATTATTGACTACTACCCGGGAAAGGCGAATGTGGTTGCCGATGCATTGAGTAGAAAATCATTATCTGCGTTGAGAGCACTAATGCCAATTTGGCATTGTTAGATGATGGTTCGGTTCTGGTAGAGTTGAGAACTAGACTGATGTTTCTGTAAGAAATCCATGAAGCCTATAACAGTAACAAAGATTTACGAGTTAAGAGAACTCAATGTGAGTCGGGAATTGAATCAGATTTTTGGATTGGCACCGATGGATGTCTAATGTTTAAAGGGAGAGTTTGTGTACCCAAGGACAATGAGCTTATTCATAAGATTCTATGAGAAGCGCATAGTGGTTGTTTGTCCTTCCACCCGGGTAGTGTGAAAATGTACATGACTTGAGGAAAGTATACCGGTGGTCGGGGATAAAAAGAGACACTTCAGAGTTCGTTTCCAAATGTCTAGTGTGTCAGCAAGTGAAGGCTGAACACCAAGTACCTTTGGGTCTACTTCAGCCTATCACGATCCCCGGGTGGAAATGGGATCAGGTTACTATGGATTTTGTGACGGGTTTGCCATTAACCTCGAAGAAAAAGGATGTTGTTTGGGTTATTATGGATAGGCTAACAAATTTGGCGCATTTCATACCAGTGCGTACCGACTACTCCCTTGAGAGATTGGCTAACTTGTATATTTCTGAGATTGTGAGACTACACGAGACACCCTTATCGATTATTTCAGATAGGGATCTGAGATTTACCTCGAGGTATTGGAAAAAGTAACAAGAGGCTTTGGGGACTAAGTTGAGTTTTAGCACGACATTTCACCCGCAAATCAACGGTTAGTCGGAAAGAGTGATTCATATTTTAGAAGATATGTTGCGGTGTTGTGTTTTCGAATTTCAAGGTAGTTGGGAAAAGTACTTGCCATTGGTTGAATTTGCTTATAACAATAGTTATCAAGAAAGTTTGAAGATGACACCTTATGAAGCTTTGTATGGGCGAAAGTGTCGAACGCCCTTATATTGGACCGAGCTTAGAGAGAGTCAGATTCACGGGGTTGATTTAGTAAAAGAGACTGAAGAGAAAGTTAAAGTGATTTGTGACTGCTTGAAGGCCACCTCGGATAGATAGAAATCCTACGTGGATTTGAAACAAAAGGAAATTGAGTTTCAAGTCTGTGATAAGGTATTTTTAAAAGTATATCCATGGAGGAAAGTCCTCAGATTTGGTAGAAAAGGCAAGTTGAGTCCTCGTTTCATAGGACCTTATGTGGTTACCGAGAGAGTAGGGCCAGTTGCCGACTGATTGGATTTGCCACCGGAATTGGAAAATATTCATGATGTGTTTCATGTGTCCATGCTACATCGATATAGATCAGACCCTTCGCATGTGATTATGCCATCAGAGGTCGAGATTCATTCGGACATGACTTATGGTGAAGAGTCGCTCAAGATACTGACTCGTGAAGTCAAACAGTTGAGGAATAAGAGTATAGCACTTGTGAAAATTTTGTGGCATAGACATGGAGTCGAGGAAGCCACATGGGAACCTGAGGAGACTATGAGGATCAGTACCAGAACTTATTCGCTGGTAAGATTTTCGAGAACAAAAATCTCTAAGGGGGAGAAATGTAACAGCCCGATTTTGGGGCTAGTCAGAATAGTGGTTTTGAGACCACTAATCCGAAGTCAGAGAATTTATTTTATTATTAATATAGAGTCATAACATGTTTATATTAGTGCATGAAAAATTTAGTGAGCTAATTTTAACGTATGTGAGCCTAATTGCGAAAAAGGACTAAATCACATAAAGTACAAAAGTCCTAATTTGATAGCTAAAGGTGTTATTTTATTAGAGAATCAAAATTGAGGGATTTTAAAGGGCAATTAGACCCTTTTATAGGAGCATAGCCGACCATAGTGTAACACCCCTCACCCGTATCTGACGCCGGGATAGGGCTCGAGGCATTACCGGGATTTCATGTTCATAAACATATTAAATCAAGTCACTAAGTTGCGCTCTAATTTAAAACTTTTCAAATATGTATATCCTTTCCCTTAAATAGGCCTTCAAGACCTAAAACATGTCTAGAGGCGGCGCGGGACAAAACCGAGAATGTTTGATAAACTTTGGGCACCTTGAAATTTTTTTTTAACTTGAAGTGTTACATGCCCGTGTGACTTGGGACATGCCTATGCAATCACCCCGTGCCCAATACTTGAGCATTCTGTTAAATTCACACGGTCAAGACACACGCCCGTGTGTCTAACCCGTGTTCATTTAACAAACTTACCATTTTAGATGTAGGGGACACACGACCATGCCACACGCCCATGGGAGGGAGCCATGTGTCACACACGGCCTAGATACACGCCTGTGTGTCTAACCATGTGGACCCTAATATGCTATTTTCCAAGCCTTTAGTCACCCCTTTCTACTACTTATGCTTAGTGGTTACCAGATTCAAAGTAAAACATAATTATACACTTGTAGATGATTTTGACAAAGCTTGTTGTATGGAAACCTCATATCATTGGTTTCATACGTGAAAGGTTATTTCCCCTTTTATACTTATGGGTTTCCATGTTATTGTAACTCATTCAAAATTTGGCTCGTTTTGGTAACTCATTACCAATGATAGCAATCCATCATATAAGAGTATAAATATGCATAGATTTGTAGGTCATAGCCTACTTCGACTAAGCCAATTCCATTGGCCATATACATAAAGATAAATAAATCTTTACATGCCTTCCTTTGGAAAATCAAATGACAAGTATAACAAAATACTCAATACCCTATACATGCCATTGAACAAAATAGACTGTCTTTAGACCAAAGCTGGGGTAGTTGATAGTGTGTTGACTCTCCTCCCGTCTTCCAATCCTTACGAGTCCTTGAATTCTAAAAAATAGGGAAAAGAGAGGGATAAGCACTTACATGCTTAGTAAGCTTGAATAACCGGAAAGTAAACTTACCGAGTAATTAGCATACATCCATATTTAAATCATGAAATCATCAATTATGAAATGATTCCCTATCACATACACTCATTCAATGAGTTAGTCACATAACAAAGCATCATGTAATTTATCGAGATAAGCTCATCATTCATCATCTTATCTGGTACACATGTCTCAATATTAAACTCGTTGAGTTTCTAGGAAATCTCGATGGAATACCCATTAACCGTCAATTCATACGAATGATCATTTCACATATATGCGCTCCCGCGAACCTCACATCTCATGGCAGGATTACCAGTCCAGGCTAAATCCCCCATATCATGAACTCATAAAGTGATGTTGGGATTACCAGTCCAAGCTAAATCCCTTATAGACATACAACCTTACTGAGCTCGGATCTAAATTACCAGTCCAGGCTAAATTTAGACCCTAATCGGATTACCCGTCTGGGCTAAATCCTCAATGCACATATATTCTTCGGGAGGCTTGATCATTCAAGGAACACCCGTCTGGGCTAGATCCTTTCTATACTTGAGATCACAGATTATCCGTCCGGGCTAAACTCTCTCTGCAACACATGTAGGATCTCAAATTCACATGAAACCATGGTTCATCCATCGATTTCCTTTCGAACTTCAACCGGGACATCTTTCTACATGTCATCAATAAAGATGCATTTTTATGAAATTTCATGCCAATAATAAATGAAATTATTATGCATTCATAAATCATATACTTATGCATATTATAAGTTTACTTTGTGTTACCCGAACTTACCTGGTAATCGTTTCGATTCTGTGTTTCGGTTATTCCGAAACCTTTCATTTTCCTCGATCGACCTCCAAAATTTGTTCCTCGGGGTCTATAACAATAAAATTAGCCCATTAATGCTCTGCATTAAAATTTTCAAGCCTAAATTCCACCCCCAGTCCAAATGACCGTTTTGCCCCTAACCTTTTACATTTTTACGATTTAGTCCCTAGGCTTATATAATGAAACACATGTAATTTTTATATTACCCAAGCCTAACCGAACATTTGTATCTCTTAAGACAGCTCACATTTTTCATTATTTTCACATTTCTACCACACATTTTATAGCTATTGCAAAAAGGTCCCTTTGAGGGTTTTTCATGAAAATCACTTAGGAAAAGATGTTTAACACACATCCAACCCTCATATTTTTCCATAATCCATAAAAATACAACTAACTCATGCATGGGTAAATTTTTAAACATGAACCCTAGCATGAAATATGGGTAGAAATGGAGAGAACAAGCTACCGGGATCTCAAAAATACAAATAGCATTAAAAACGGGGCTTGGGAGCACTTACTATTGAGCTTGAAATGTTGAAAACCCTAGCTTATGGAGCTCTAGAAATTTCGGCAGCTATGGGGAAGAAGATGGCTGATTTTGGCTTTCTTTTTCCCATTTTACTTCATTAAAATGCCAAATGACCAAAATGCCCTTAAGCCCTTTCTTTAAAATTTCATCCATGCAAGTTCTTTTTTTTCCAAAACTTAGAATTTGGGAAAATTTCTCCCCAAGACCTTCTAATTCATAATCTAAAGCAATTTCATAAAAATTTCTTCTAGAATTCAAGTTTTGCAATTTATTCAATTTTGTGACAGCCCTAAATTGACCTTAGTCAGAAAGTGGTTTTGGGACCACTAAACCGAGTCACCGAAGTATTTGAATATGATATTTATTGTCTAAAATATGTGAATATGAATGTGTGAAAGTTTTAAGCTTCGATTTAGTCGATTGCATGTGAATTTAGTAATAGGACTTATGTGTGACACTTTTGAAATGTGATAGGTTAATCTATAAGGAACTATTAATGCATGTTATAAAAATGATGGGTTTGCATGTCAAATTAACCAAAAAAATCAAGATGGTGGCCGGCCATGCTATGGGTTAAAGCATATTATAAACATTTTGTGTTAATGTTTTATGTTAGAAATAAAAAAATAAAAGGTTAGTAATAAAGTAATGAAAAGGGAGGGGTGATGAAAACAAAGTTGTCTCATCCATGCTCCCCCATTGCCGTGACTTGAGGAAGGAAGAAGAAGAGGATTCTCTTGCTTCATGTTCGGTTGGTTGATGTTTAGGAAGAGGTATGTTTGATGTTATTCCATGAAATTCATGCATATTTTTAGATGTTGGTTTAAATTCTTTTGCTATTTGATGGAGATGATACTCGGCCATGGGTGTTGTCTTCTTGGTTGGTGTTTGATGTTGTGGTGATGAGGCATGAAGATGATTGAGTTTGAGTGCTTAATAAAAAGGATGGGTCTTAACAACTTCATGAAGTATTCGTCCATGGTGCTTAAATGTTGTATTGTGTTTAAACTTAGAATTTTTAGTTATATGGATGTGTTAAGTTGCTTGAAATGTTAGATTAATTTGAACTCATCACCAAGTTCTTTAGGCAACCCATGTTAAAAATTTTGGTATTGAGATGCCTAGAACTTTCGGCCATAGTAGCTATGGAGAAATAAGGTTTTTGTTTCTTGTTAAATTGGATGTATCTTGTTGTATGAGTGCTTGAACAAACTATGATTAAATAGATGCATGGATTCAAGGTGGGAAGAATTTGCTATTATGCTTGATACTAATGCCGAATATGAGAATGTTGTACTTGAAAAATGTAGGTGAACATGACAAGTGTGTTCGGCTTAAGGCATAAAGGATATGAAAATTTGGTATTTATTTTTGATTGTGTGTGTATGACCATGGATAATTGGCTACACAAATATTATAAATACATAATGTATGTTAAATTTATTAAGCTACAAAACATTATACATGTTCGGCCAAGGTAAATTATTTGAGTAAAGTATATCTTGATGGTACATTTCGGCTAGTATAAAATGTATATGGATGTCGTATGACTATGTTTAATTTGGGAAGTAAATTGTTTGATTTAGCTCAAGAGCCTAGAGGATCAAAGTTGGATAAGGGAAAGAAAAAAGTGATCGAATAGCCGTCGAAATCGTTCGATAACATCCGAGGTAAGTTTTCGAGTAATGAAACTTAGTTTATGATTTGATTAAGTCATGACATATAAGCATAACAAATAAACGGTGATATAATGATTCTACTTGAATTGTATATTGAGGTGATTAGTTTATACCTATGACGGGTAGCCAAATGTGTATAGAGATTATGTTATAAAGCAAATCAAATCATGCTCTTTGTATGTGGCTATTGAGCTGAAAATGGTAATGGTTGATAAGTGTCGTGTGTTTGAATTCTAGTTATGAAAATGAAATATAGATGTGTCATGATTCATTGATATATGTGCTTGATTATTCGGATGATATCTGGGCTAAGTCCCGAAGGCATTTGTGCGAGTTCCTATATCCGGGCTAAGTCCTGAAGGCATTTGTGCTAGTGACTATATCCGGGCTAAGTCCCGAAGGCATTTGTGCTAGTGACTATATCCGGGCTAAGTCCCGAAGGCATTTGTGCTAGTGACTATATCCGGGCTAAGACCCAAAGGCACTTGTGCGAGTTGCTATATCCGGCTAAATTCCGAAGGTACTTGGGTTTGGAAGTGAGCGACCTTGCTGTAATAATTTCAATTAATACGCTCATAAAATCCAAACGATAAGGTATGTTTCGTATATGCTTTGGAAAAGTCGATTCCAATTAAATAGTATTCGCTCAATTGATTAACGAACTTTCAGCCTTTAGTTAGGATTGATACCTTGTGTATGAATATATTGATTGAAGCGTGGAGTAAGTATGATTTTGAGAATATGCATATATGAAATTATTCATTTAGCCATATGAACGTTATACTTTAGTCGTAACTAATATCATTACTCAAAGCTTACTAAGCATTAAATGCTTATTCTGTTTCTTTGATTCTCTGTTTTATAGATTTTGTTCGTCAGCTATCGCACTCGGGATTGTCAAAGTCGAAGTCGTCCACACTATCTAAGCCCTTTTGGTACTCTTTTAGTTAAACGTTGATAATGGCATGTATAGGACTAACCTTTGTTGTTAATCAAGTACCTTTGGTAATGTGTATATATTCGGATAGCCATGCGAAAATGGCTTAAATATTTTGAGCATAGTATTAAAATCATTTTGTATATATATGGTTATTGAGAGGTGTGGAAATGCTTGGCAATGATTAGCCATTGGAATGGTTAATCACGATCATATTTGGTGCTATGTATGTTCAATGGCTAGTTGAATCATGGAAACTATGAAATAGGTGAAATTTACCTTAAAATAGATGCTGATGGCAGCAGTGATGTGAGTTTGAAAATTCAATAAAAATAGTATAAATGTAATTAAATAATGAATAAATTATGTAATCGAACCTTGATGAGTCTATTTTCATATGGAAGAAGAAAAACGACCATATGAGCTGTATTTTATGAGATGTTTAAGTTTTCATGAAACAGGGCCAGAACAGTTACTGGATTCCCTGTTCTGACTTTGGAAATTTACCATAAATTAACCAGAAATAATTAGAAGTCATTCTTTATATGTACAGATTATTTTTTGAGTCTATTTTCATTAGAAACAAACGACATATGTATTGAAGCCCTGTACAGGGATATATCTAAGTCGTGATGCTTGAAGGTCAGAGTAGTCGAACCCTGAGACAGGGGAGACTTTAACTAATAAACTGTACTAATTGGCCTCAGCAAAAATTCTATAAAAAACTCTGTAGATGGATATATGAGTCTAGTTTTAGGGAAAATTTACAGAATCTGTTTTCAAGTTCTGGAACTCGAGATATGATTTTTAAGGTGACAGTGACGCAGTTAGCCAGCTTGTCTGGAAATTTTAAAATGAATTGTGTAAATAAATGAATTAAGTTCGTTAACACCTCGTGTTCGACTCCGGCAACGGTCTCGGGTGCGGGGCGTTACAGTTTAGTCCCTAATTTCCAATTGGACACCTTACTCAAAGAATTTCTTCATGAAATTTTAACACATGCATATTATTATATTCTAGGCCTCACAATAATCATAAAATAAATATTTTGATGTTGGATTTGTGGTCCCTAAACCGCTATTCCGACTAGGCCCTATTTCGGGATGTTACATTTCTCCTCCTTAGGGACTTTTGTCTTCGAAAGTCTTTCCAGTAAATAGATTTGGGTATTGGCTTCTCATGGTTTCTTCCAGTTCCCATGTAGCCTATTCTACACCATGTCGATGCCATAAAACCTTTACTAGAGCCACATTTTTATTCCTCAACTGTTTAATCTCTCGAGCCAATATCTTAATCGGTTCTTCTCTATAAGTCATGTCTGGTCGGATTTCAATTTCGGTCGGTGAAATCACATGAGAGGGGTCTGATCGATATCGCCTTAACATGGATACATGGAACACATCGTGAATCTTTTCTAGTTCGGGTGGCAATGCCAAACGATAAGCTAACGGTTCAACTCTTTCGGTGATCCTGCATGGTCTAATAAATCGCGGACTCAGTTTTCCTTTCCGACTAAATCTTAACACCTTTTTCCATGGAGATACTTTCAAGAATACTCTATCTCCAACTTGGAACTCAATTTCCTTTCTTTTCATATCAGCATATGACTTTTTCCTATCCGATGCTGCTTTTAAACAACCTCGTATCACTTTAACTTTCTCTTCAGTTTCTTTGATCAGATCAACTCTATGAATATGACTTTCCTCTAGTTCTATCCAGTATAATGGAGTTCGGCACTTCTTGCCATATAAGGCTTCATAAGGTGCCATCTTCAAACTTGTTTGAAAACTGTTGTTGTAGGCACATTCTACCAACGGCAAATATTTTTCCCATCTACCCTGAAATTCAAGGATGCAACAACGCAACATGTCCTTGAGAATCTGAATCATCTGCTCAGGCTAACTATCGATCTTAGGGTGAAAAGCTGTGCTTAAGCTCAACTTTGTACCCAAGGCTTCTTGTAACTTCTTCCAGAATCTCGAAGTGAACCTCGGGTCTCTGTCTAAAGTAATCGATAGTGGCACTCTATGTAATCTTAGTATCTTAGAAATGTACAAGTTGGCCAATCTATCAAGAGAATAATTTGTCCTTATCAGAATAAAATGAGCCGACTTCGTCAATTTGTCCCCTACAACCCATAAGGCATCTTTCTTTTTTGGAGTCAAAGGTAATCCTATCACGAAGTCCATGGTAACTCTGCCCCACTTCCATTTGGGGACCATTACAGGCTGTAACAAACCCGAAGGCACTTGATGTTCAGCTTTAACTTGCTGACATACCAGGCATTTTGATACAAATTGAGAAATATCTCATTTCATACCATTCCACAAGTACATTTTCTTCAAGTCATTGTACATCTTGGTGCTTCCCGAGTGAATAGACAAATGACTACTATGTGCTTCTTGCAAGATTTTCTGAATAATTTCATTATCTTTGGGTACACAAACCCTATCTCTAAACATCAAACATTCATCAGGACCAACCCGGAACTCTGATTCAACATCTGACTCACATTGAGCCATTTTTGCTTGCAAGTAGTCATCATTAAACTAACCATTACGAATTTCCTGCAGAAACGTCGGCATAGCCTCTAGTTCTGCCAAGACCGAACCATCCTCAAGCAATGTCAAACAAGTATCCATGGCTCTCAAAGCAAACATGGATTTTCTACTCAACGCGTCGGCGACCACATTCACCTTTCTCGGGTGATAGTCGATAATCAGATCATAATCCTTAATTAATTCTAACCATCTTCTTTTTCTTAGATTTAATTTTTTCTGAGTCATCAAGTATTTCAGACTCTTATGGTATGTGAAAATACGACAAGTCTCACCATACAAATAATGCCTCCAAATTTTCATGGCAAAAACAATAGCGGAAAGCTCTAGGTCGGGTATTGGATAGTTCTTCTCGTGTGGTTTCAACTGTCGTGAAGCGTAGGCTATCACTTTACCATATTGCATCAGCACACAACCCAGTTCAGTCAAGGATGTATCACTATAGACAACAAACTCTTTTCTCGGTTCCGGTAATAATAAAATAGGAGCTTTAGTCAGCAATGTCTTTAACTTCTCAAAACTTTGCTGACACTTTTTTGTCCATTATAACTTAACATCTTTCTGCAGCAACCTCATCATCGGAGATGCTATCATGGAAAATCCTTTTACAAACCTTCAACAGTAACCGGCTAAGCCCAAAAAGCTTCTAACCTCGGTTACATTTTTAGGCAGTTTTCATTTGACGATAGTAGAGATCTTACTTGGATCAACTCGGATGCCTTCACCTGAAACAATATGACCCAAAAATCTGACTTCCCATAGCCAAAACTCACTCTTGCTAAACTTAGCGTACAGTTGCTTTTCTCGCAAAGTCTGCAACACAATTCTCAAGTGCTTCTGGAATAAATCAAGATGTCGTCAATGAACACAACGACAAACTTATCCAAATATGGCCGAAATATTCTTTTCATTAAATCCATAAACATAGCTGGTGCATTCGTCAGCCCAAATGGCATGACAAGAAATTCATAATGGCCATACCTCATTCTGAAAGCTGTCTTAGGTACGTCTGATTCTTTAACTTGCAGCTGATAGTAGCCAGACCTCAAGTCGATCTTGGAGAACACAGTGGCTCCTCTCAACTGGTCAAACAAATCATCGATCCTTGGCAAAGGATACTTATTCTTGATAGTTACCTTGTTCAGTTGCTGATAATCTATACATAGCCTTATCGAACCATCTTTCTTCTCAACAAATAGTACTAGAGCACCCCAAGGTGAAAAACTAGGTCTTGCAAATCCTTTATCTGTCAGCTCTTGCAACTATGCTTTTAACTCTTTCAGCTCGGTAGGTTTCATTCTATACTGAGCAATAGAAATGAGAGTTGTCCCTGACACCATTTCAATACCGAATTCTATCTCCATTTCAGGAGGTAATCCGGGTAATTCCTCCAAAAACACATCTGGATACTCACACACTATCGGCACAGACTCGATCTTCAATTCTGTTTTGTTAGTGTTCAATACAAATGCAAGGTAAGGTTCATACCCTTTCCTCATATATCTCTGAGCAATAATTGCTGTGATTACAACTGGCGGCGAACCCAATTCTCTTGAATCGACCTGTAAAATCTCACCATCTGGGCATTTCAATTTAATATACTTACTACCACAAATTACAATTACATCATGAAGGGTTAACCAATCCATACCAAGTATTACATCAAATTCATCAAATGGTAATAACATAAGGTTTGCTGGAAAACAATGACCCTGAATCGTCAAAGGACAATTCTTACAGACTTTGTCAACTAGGACTGATCTGCCTAGTGGGTTCGACACTCTAATGATAAATTTCGTAGGTTCAACAGGTATGTTCATACTAGACACCTATCTCATACAAATATAGGAATGTGTCGACCCCGGGTCAATTAAAGCAATAACACTCGTATTAAAAAGAGAGAAAGTACCCATAATAACATCAGGAGCAGAGGCTTCCTCTCGAACACGTATCGCATACGTCCTTGCTGGGGCTTGAACCTCTGGCTTTGCAGTGTCTTTAGTCGTAACTCGACTGCCACTAGCACTCCCAGGGTATCTCGGAGGTCTACCTCGTGGGATGGGAGCACTCGACTTCGGGGCTACTTCCATTTCTTTTTCCACTCGCTCTGGGCAGTCTTTGAGAAAGTGATCAAGAGAACCATATCTGAAACATGCGCCGCTCTTCATTCAGCACTCTCTAAAATGAAATTTGTTGCAACTCTCACACTCTGGCTTTTGATCATCTACACTCCCCACACTAGTCACCATCGGAGAGGAAGACTTCTGACTTCGCCGTTTAGAGCCTCTCGCTTTACCCGAATATCCTATTGATGAAGTGGAGCGTTCATGTTGGCTCCTTGCTTTCTTCATGGAAAACGAGAGTGTTTTACCACTGGACCTCTTGCTCGTAACTCGAGCCCCTCTCTTTTCTTGCTTTCTTTCATTATTAAGCTCTTCAACCTTCTTGGCCCGACCAGCCAATGCGACAAACTCCCTTATTTCAAAGATTCCAATCAACAACTTGTTTTCCTCATTCAGACCTTTCTCGAAGCGTTTACACATTTCTAACTCAGTTTGGACCCATTCCGTAGCATATTGACTTAGCTTTACAAATTCTCTCTCGTATTCCGCTACGATCTTGTTCCCTTGTTTAAGTTCTAGGAACTCCTTTCATTTTGAGTCTAAAAATCATTGGCTAATGTATTTCTTCCTAAACTCTGCTTGGAAGAAATCCCAAGTAATATTTTCCATCGGCACTACTGAGGATACGGTCTTCCACCAATGATATGCAGTATCCTTCAGGAGGGATACGACATACTTTAAACATTCCTTGGGCGTGCACGACAATTCATCTAACACCCGCGTAATATTTTCGAGCCAGAACTCGGCTCTTTCAGCGTCATCATCAACTTTCGCTCTGAACTCCTCAGCCCCATACTTTCTAAGCTTATCTACAGAGGCCTTACCAATTATTACCGGTGGCATACCTCATGGCACATTCTCATCAGGTTGGTTAAGGGGTGGGGAAGGACTTGGTATGTTGGGGTGATTTCTTAGATAATCCCTAAACTATTCATCCATCATATCAAAGAAGACAGCTCGGGCCTTTTCTCGGCCTTTAGACGTAAGCCTTCTACTACTAGATCCAGCTTGTTGTACGGAAGCTAGAGCATGGCTTTTAGCTCCCTCGGACTCATCTTGTGCTTGCTTGGAAGACATTTACTATATTCAAAACAATTTAAACAATTAGGAGATGTCACACTATCAACATTAAAATAATGACATGTATAGCGAACGTTAACATCCTCTATGGTAGTCTTAGAACCAACTAAACCGTAGCTCTGATACCACTAAATGTAACACCCTTCACTCTTATCTGACGCTGGGATAAGGCTCGAGGTATTACTGTGATTTCATGTTCATAAACGTATTAAATCAGGTCACTAAGTTGAGCTCTAATTTAAAACTTTTCAAATATGTATATCCTTTCCCTCAAACAGGCCTTCGAGACCTAAAACATGTCTAAAGGCGGCGCGAGACAAAATCGAGAATGTTTGATAAACGTTGGGCACCTTGGAAAATTTCTTTTAACTTGAAGTGTCACAAGCCCGTGTGACTTGGGACACACCCAAGCAATCACCCCGTGCCTAAGACTTGAGCATTCTGTTAAATTCACATGGTCAAGACACACGTCCGTGTGTCTAGCCTGTGTTCATTTAACAGACTTACCATTTTAGATAAAGGGGACATACGACCATGCCACACGCCCATGGGAGGGAGCCGTGTGTCACACACGGCGTAGACACACGCCTATGTGTCTAACCATGTGGACCCTAATAGGCTATTTTCCAAGCCTTTAGTCACCCCTCTCTACTACTTATGCTTAGTGGTAACCAGATTCAAAGTAAAACATAATTATACACTTGTAGATGATCTTGACAAAGCTTGTTGTATGGAAACCTCATATCATTGGTTTCATACGTGAAAGGTTATTTCTCATTTTATACTTATGGGTTTCCATGTTATTGTAACTCATTCAAAATTTGGCTCGTTCTGGTAACTCATTGCCAATGATAGCAACCCATCATATAAAAGTATAAATATGCATAGATTTGTAGGTCATAGCCTACTTCGATTAAGCCAATTCCATTGGCCATATAAAAAGATAGATAAATCTTTACATGCCTTCCTTTGGAAAATCAAATGACAAATATAACAAAATACTCAATACCCTAAACATGCCATTGAAGAAAATAGACTGTCTTTATACCAAAGCTAGGGTAGTTGATAGTGTTCAGACTCTCCTCCCGTCTTTCAAGCCTTACGAGTCCTTGAGTTCTAAGAAACAGGGAAAAGAGAGGGATAAACACTTACATGCTTAGTAAGCTCGAATAACCGAAAAGTAAACTTACCGAGTAATTAGCATACATCCATATTTAAATCATGAAATCATCAATTATGAAATGATTCCCTATCACATACACTCAATCAATGAGTTAGTCACATAACAAAGCATCATGTAATTTATCTAGATGAGCTTATCATTCATCATGTTATTTGGTACACATGTCTCAATATTAAACTCGTTGAGTTTCTAGGAAATCTGGATGGAGTACGCATTAACCATCAATTCATAAAATGATCATTTCACATATATGCGCTCCCGCGAACCTCACATCTCATGGCGGGATTACCAGTCCAGGCTAAATCCCCCATATCATGAACTCATAAGGTGATGTTGGGATTACCAGTCTAGGCTAAATCCCTTATAGACATACACCCTTACTAAGCTCAGATCTGAATTACCAATCTAGGCTAAATTCAGACCCTAATCTGATTACCCGTCTGGGCTAAGTCCTCAATGGACATATATTCTTCAGAAGGCTTGATCATTCAAGGAACACCTGACTGGGCTAGATCCTTTTTATACTTGAGATCACAGATTACCTGTCCGGGTTAAATCCTCTCTACAACACATGCAGGATCTCAAATTCACATGTAACCATGGTTCATCCATTGATTTCCTTTCCAACCTCAACCTGGACATCTTTCTACATGTCATCATTAAAGATGCATTTTTATGAAATTTCATGCCAATAATAAATGCAATTATTATACGTTCAATTCTGTGTTACCCGAACTTACCTGGTAATCGTTTCAATTTTGTGTTTCAGTTATTCTGAAACCTTTCGTTTTCCTTGATCGACCTCTAGAATTTGTTCCTCGGGGTCTGTAATAATAAAATTAGCCCATTAATGCTCTACGTTAAAATTTTCAAGCCTAAATTCCACCCCCAGTCCAAATGACTATTTTGCCCCCAACCTTTTACATTTTTATGATTTAGTCCCTAGGCTCGTATAATGAAACACATGTAATTTCTATCTTACCCAAGCCTAGCCGAACATTTTTCTCTCTTAAGACAGCCCACATTTTCCATTATTTTCACATTTCTACCACACATTTTACAACTTTTGCAAAAAAGGTCCTTTGAGGGTTTTTTCATGAAAATCACTTAGGAAAAAATGCTTAACGCACATCCAGCCCTCATATTTTTCCATAATTCATCAAAAAACAAGTAACTCATGCATGGGTAAATTTTTAAACATGAACCCTAGCATGAAATATGGGTAGAAATGGAGAGAACAAGCTATTGGATCTCAAAAATACAAAGAGCATTAAAAATGGGGCTTGAGAGCACTTACTATTGAGCTTGAAATGTTGAAAACCCTAGCTTATGGAGCTCTAGGAATTTCAGCAGCTATGAGGAAGAAGATGGCTGATTTTGGCTTTCTTTTTCCCATTTTATTTCATTAAAATGCCAAATGACCAAAATGCCCTTAAGCCATTTCTTTAAAATTTGATCCATGCAAGTCAATTTTTGTCCAAAAACATAGAATTTGGGCAAATTGCTCCCCAAGACCTTCTAATTCATAATCTAAAGAAATTTCATACAAATTGCTTCTGGAATTCAAGTTTTTCAATTTATTCAATTTAGTTCCTAATTTCCAATTGAACACCTTACTCAAAGAATTTCTTCATGAAATTTTAACACATTCATATTCTCATATACTAGGCCTCACAATAATCATAAAATAAATATTTTGATGTCGAATTTGTGGTCCTGAAATTGCTATTTCGACTAGGCCCTATTTCAGGATGTTACACATAGAGTGAAAGAGGAGACAAAATTTTCTAATTTGGTGAGTTAAGTGGCTTATTTTTTTTATTGAAATAGAAATAAATAAAGGAAGGATGATATCTTCCCTTTTTCATCTTCTTTCTCTACCAAAAATCAGCTATTAAAAGGGGTTTGAAAGCTTAAAATTTTCAGCAACTTGAAGCACTCCCAAGTAAGTGATTTCCATGTCCTTTGTTGATGATTTTTGTACTTTTGAGACCCTTGAAGCATGAGCTTTCAAATGAGGGGTCTATTTTGCAAAATGGTTGAAAGTTTAGGGTTTTCCCATGAGAGCATCTAGGGTGTTTTTTTGAGATTTTATGGAAGAAAAGAGTCTTAGGTGTGACATAAACAACTTTTGTGAAAGGTGTTAGCATGAAAACACCTAAAGGGACTATTTTGCATAAGTTGTAAAATAGATGGAAAATGTGTGAAATAGTGGGAATTTGGAGTTGCTATACGAGTCAAAGAGGTTCGGCTAGTCTTGAGAAATAAAGAAATTTGATAAAAATTGATTTTTGGGTGGAGTGGTAAAATGGTCATTTTGCAAAAGTTTAGGGGCAAAATGGTTATTTAGCCCAATTGTGAATTGTTGAGTGCTTAGGTTGATAAAGTGACTTAATAAGTGCATTTTGCTATTATAGATCAAGTAATACCGAGTTTGAACCTAGACTGGGGGAAAGCCAAGCAAACCGACGGAATCGGCTAGTCTCCACATTTTGTAATCCGAGGTAAGTTGTATGTAATTAATACAACTACATTGTTAATTATATGTGCTTGAATTATTACAGCATAAATTGCTTGATTGTGAAATTGAGAATGTATAATGATAAATGAGATAGTAGAATTTCTATTGGAACCTTCGGAAGTAAATCTAATAATTATGCCATGACATTTGGGTCATTTGTGCGTGAGTTAGTGTAAGACATGTCTCGGACATGGCATTGACATTGAGACAAGGGCTAGTGTAAGACATGTCTGGGACATGCAACGGCCTCGAACGTAAGCCACTGAAATACATGTCTGGGATGTGCATCTGCTATGAGATGATAGTCAGTGTAAGACCATGTCTGGGACATGGCATCGACTTGAGATATGAGCCAGTATAAGATCGTGTCTAGGACATGGCATCGACACCTTACCCTATGTTGAGGCTTATGTAATATCCGGTAGTATTTCGAATGGTTCAACGGTAAAAGTTATGTTCTTAAGCTAACGAGGAAAGTATAACCGTGTTGTGAGTGGTACAGGTACCTAATTGGTACGTATGAGATATGAGCTCAATATATAATATGTGACTTGTATTGATATTAATGAGTGAGTTATGCTTATGCCTACCTTGGTGTTATGAGCATGTTGATTATTGATAAATTGCTGTTGTATACTTACTTATATGCAACTTACTAAGCTATTATGCTTACTCCTTTCCTTTTTCATTTCCTTACAGTGCCGCCTAACTAACTCAAGGATCACCGGAAGTCATAGATATCGATCACACTATCAATCAAAGCATTTGGTATATTTGGATTTATATTTTTGAATATGGCATTTATAGGACCTAGACTTTATTATTTTGTGTCATTGAGGTTTGGCCATATGTATTGGCTTGCGTTGGAAACCCTTCAATTTGTATTAGGCCTTGAATGATGGCTAACATTTATTTTGAATTTATAAAAGATGTATTATCATGGTTGAATGAATGTCTATTGTGGCCGATTTGGTTATAGGAATTATGCTTGTTTTGGTGTTGGTTGGTATTTGTATAGAACTACATATGTAAGGGTGGCAATGGGGCTTGGTAAATAGCCTTGTATTGTCCACATGGGTATGTTTCTAGGCCGTGTGTGACACACGGTCTACCATATGGGTGTGTCCCCTGCACGTAAAAAGTTTAAGTCAGTATGCATGATAATAAACACAGGGGCAGCGGCACGGCCATGTGTCTCAGTCGTGTGAAGGGCACAGCCTAGCACACGGGCGTGTGCCTTGGCCGTGTGACATTTTAGGGTTGCTGGCATCAGAAACAAAATGTTCATGTTTTTGTACATGGGCTAGTACACGGGCGTGTTGTGGCCGTGTGAAGGACATGTGCTAGGCACACGAGCGCGTGCCAGGCACACGGGCATGTGCCAGGCAATGTGAAAACCCCATTTAAAATAAATTCCACACGAGTGAAGGACACGGGTGTGTCCCTATATTGCTTAGGCCGTGTGAGTCACATGGGCCATCAACACGACCATGTTGAATTGGCCACTCGAGCGTGTGGCCCTTTCACACGGGCATGTGCCCCTATGTCTAGTGACATTTTTCTATAGTCGGCAAAAGTACCTGAGTTGGTTCCGAGTGATTTACGATGTGTGTTTTGGGTCTTGAAGGCCCATATTATGGATATGTTGATAATTTTGAGAGAGTTTTAAAATTTTCCAAGTCTTGGAGACTCGAAAATGGTTGTAAGCACGAGTTAAGTGAGCTAACGCCTCTTATTCCATCACGGCGTAGGATACGGGTATGGAGTGTTACAGTAATGCACCAACCTTCGTTCACGGAGTAATGTAATCTAAATCGAGACTTCTAACGGGTAGTTAGGGGGAGAGGCCAAGGAAGCCTTCTTCCAAATGATGAACAAGTGGTTCACTGAGTTTGTCCGAACTAGTCCGGCTACTCAGCAACTTCTATCCCCCTATTCCCAACCGGTCCCCGTATATTCATAAGGTTGGAACATTTACGATTGAGTAAGTCACCAGTTGATAAAATACAAAAATATGGGGCTGAAGAGTTTAGAGCTACAGTTAACGGTGATCTTGAGAGAGTTGAGTTTTGGCTTGAGAATACAATTAGAATATTTGTTGAACTATCTTACACACCTATTGAATGTGTTAAATGCACCGTATCTCTTCTGAGAGACACTGCATATCATTTGTGGGATACTTTGATATCTTTGGTACCGAGAGAGAGAGTCATGTGGGAATACTTTCACACTGAGTTCAAAAAGAAATATATAAGCCAACGGTTTATTAACTAGAAGCGCAACAAATTTCTGGAACTGAAACAGGGCCGAATGTCTGTAACTGAGTACGAGAGAGAGTTTGTGAGACTCGGTAAATATGCTCGAGAATGTGTTTCCACCGAGGCAATTATGTTTAAACAATTCGAAGACAGGTTAAATGAAGACATCAGATTGCTAGTTAGGGTTTTGGAGTTGAAAGAATTTGTTATGTTGGTCGACAGAGCATGCAAATCTGAGGAACTGGGCAAAGAAAAGAGAAAAGCTTATTTCAAAGCTAGAGATTTGATAAAGAGATTGATGAATAAACCCTATCAATACTCGTTAAAGAAATCACAGGATTCATATAATCATTCAACAGCTTCAGTAGGGTATTGAAATAGAGATCGTGGAAAACAATACACGAGTCCTAAAGCTCAGGCTACTTCAGTGTTGAGTGTAGGTAGTGTGAGAAACAACAAACCCTAGTGTCAACAATGTGGTAGATGAGATTTTGGAGACTACTGGATGAATAATAAAGGTTGTTTTAAATATGGTTTGCAAAATCATTTCATTTGAGATTGTCCTGAGTTACCCAAGAAAGATAGATATCAGAATGCAAGATTGAATAACATAATTTCTAGACGTAGATCACCTAAAAATACGAGAAATGTGACTAGTAGCAAATGAACAACAAAGGAATCTGCTATAAGATCCGAGGCTAGAGCACCAGCTAGAGCTTGCACTATTCACGCTCATGAAGATACGTCGTCACCAGATGTTATCACCGGTACATTTTCTTTCTATGACACTAATGTAATTGCATTGATTGATCCTGGATTGACTCATTCATATATTTGTATGAACTTAGTGTCTAGTAAGAGTTTACTTGTTGAGTCTACTGAATTTGTGATTGAAGTATCGAACTCTTTAAGCAAGTATATCCTAGTTGATAAAGTTTGCAAGAATTGTCCTTTGATGACTCGGGGTTATTATTTTCTAGCAAATTTGATGCTTTTACCATTTGACGAATTTGATGTGATTCTGGGTATGGATTGGTTGACTCTGCATGATGTCATTGTGAATTGTAGACGAAAGACTATTGAATTGAAATGTCAGAATAATGAAATCCTTCGAATTGAATCTGATGAGTTGAGTGGATTGCCTATTGTGATATCGCCGATGTTAGCTCAGAAATATGTGAGAAAAGGTTATGATACTTACCGTGCATATGTACTGGATACAAAAGTGTCTGAATCGAAGATTGAATCAGTGCCAGTGGTTTGTGAATATTCGGATGTGTTTCCAGAGGAGTTGCCTAGGTTACAACCAATCAGAGAAGTTGAGTTTACTATTGAATTAGTGCCAGGAACATCACCAATATTGATAGCTCCGATAGAATGGCTCCGACAGAATTGAAAGAGTTCAAAGCTCAATTGCAAGAATTAACAAATAAAGGTTTTGCATGACCTAGTTTTTCGTCTTGGGGTGCACCAGTGTTGTTCGTAAAGAAGAAAGATGGATTGATGAGTTTGTGTATCGATTATTGTCAACTCAGCAAGGTTACAATTAAAAACAAGTATCCTTTATCGAGAATTAATGACTTGTTTGATCAGTTGAAAGGAGCAACCATATTTTCGAAGATTGATCTGAGATCTGGTTATTATCAATTGAAAGTTAAAAATTCGGATGTGCCGAAGACGGTGTTCAGAACAAGGTACAGGCATTATGAATTTCTTCTTATGCCTTTCGGATTAACTAATGCTCCTGCAATTTCTATGAATTTGATGAATTGAACCTTTAGACCTTATTTAGACAGATTTGTTGTTTTCATTAATGACATTCTGATCTATTCTCGATATGAGTATGAGCATGCTGAATATTTAAGAATTGTATTACACACCTTGAGAGATAAGCAATTGTTTGCTCAATTCAATAAATGTGAGTTTTGGCTTAGAGAAATTGGATTTTTGGGGAATATTGTTTCAGCGAAAGGTATCCAAGTTAATCCGAGTAAGATTTCAGCAGTTGTTGACTAGAAGCCACCAATAAATGTGTTTGAAGTTAAAAGTTTCTTAGGATTAGCTAGTTACAATTTTCGTTTTGTAAAAGTATTTTCGATGATTGCTACACCAATGACTCGTTTGCTACAGAAAGATGTGAAGTTCGAGTGGCCTGAGAAATGCCAACAGAGTTTTGAAAAGTTGAAAGCATTGTTAACTGGGGCACCAATTTTAGTTCAACCAGAGTCGGGTAAACAGTTTGTGATTTTCAACGACGCGTCATTGTAACACCCCTAATTCGTATCCATTGCCGAAATAGGATTACAGAGTATTACTAAAGTTTACAAAAAAATGACAAATAATTCAAGTTAAATTCTATTCAATTTCTGTAAATGGTCTTATTGTCCCTTGCATGGGCCCTTGAGTCTAAAAATAAACATTGGAATTGAATCGCGACTAAATCAGGATCTTAGAGAATTTTTTGTAAAATTTTAATCAAGGGTTCACACGCCCGTGTGACCATAGGACACGCCCGTGTTGCAAGCCGTGTCTGATCTTGTATAGCTCTTTGACTTGTGCCACACGGCTAACCACACGCCCGTGCACTCAATACTGAGCATTCTGTTTCTGAAATTTAAGTTGCAGGGGACATACAGCCAAACCACATGCCCATGTGTCAGGCCGTGTGTCACATAAGGTCATGACACGCGCTCGTGTGTCTACTTGTGTAAACAAAATAAAGGTATTTCCTAGCTTTATTTCTCACCCAAACTTTGCCAATAACTTACACCAAAGTTTACATTCATATACCAACCAATTCAAGCATCATAACCAAGTGAATTATAACATCTAACATGATACATCATTACATGCATTCATGTTTATAATATTACTCTTTTGTGAACATACATGTTAACATAATTTAATCAACCACACTAAACACATGGGTATTTATCATGGTATAACCTTATAATTTTACCAAAATAAATTTTTACTAGCCATTCCAATAACTAGATTACAATCAACCATTTACGTGCCAATATGACAAAGTAACCAATTCATGCTATTATAACCATAATTGATTTACCGTACGTATCGAAATGGGCCAATGGATAGTGTGAATGATCTCCACCAAGCTTACAATCCAACAAGCTTTCGATTTAGTATAAAATAGGAAAATAAAACTAAGTAAGCATATAATGCTTAGTAAGTTCGTATAACATGGTACTTAACTTACCATTCATTCTATTTCAAGATAAACATGTAAGGCACATTCAATCAATTTGATCTCAAGCCCTACACATATCCTCATTGCCCTTGTTAGTCATACATTCCACAATATCATCAAGAAACATAAATGGAATCCACAACAATCAAATTCCTAGACATATATGCTTTCCACATCACATATTCATTTAATATGTATAAATCATATCTTTATATTACAAGTATATTTTCATAATAATTCATCTCGAGTTCAGATTATTTCATGTCAAAAAATATACTCACATTATTCGAAATATCAATGTCACATGAGTAGTACACTCAAGGTATACAAATCTATAATCAAGGATGAACATATTCATTAAATAAATTTCATGTACAAATATCATCATCTCATGTTTCCATATATAAATTATCATGTATCATCATTTTCAAGTATTTCATGCAGATACGTGTAATAACTCATTTCTTATTCATATATTCTTCTGTCAGGACTTTTCCAATTGAATTATCTGAAATATTGTTGGATACACAGGTAGTACACTCGAGGTGTACAAATCAGGATCCATCAATTCATGTTCAGGGGTACTCGTTAGGGCACATAACTAGGGAGCACACTCTCGAGCCACATATTAGGATGCTCAGATGAGCCATGTAACCATGTAACAGGACACTTATCCGGGTAAATAAGAAAACTCATAAGAGTTTTACTTAGGAAGCTCATAGAGCTAATTAGATATCTCCAAAGAGATACAATCAAGAAACACTAGATAAGGTAACAGGGAGTTCAAGCAAGCCATGTCAGGAAGCTCATAGGAGCCTATATCAGGATGCTCATGTAGATTTGCATTTGTGTCTGCATTATATGCTGGATCACAATCGATTAGACCATGTAACATGACACTTACAAAGAGCTATGATAGTGTGCAACACATGCTAAATCATTACCGATTAGGATGCTTGCAGGAACTATATAATAGAATGTTCCAGGAACTATATAATAGGATTCTTGAGAGGGCTTTTATGAGGATTACTCGTCTAAGCTAAATCCCGTCCGCAACATATGCATGGCTATATTAATTACGGGAAATCACGTATCCATCGACTTTAATTAATTCAAACGGGATTTAACATTTTTTAGGTATTATCAGGCTTGTGATTATTTCATACATCTATAATATTCATATATTTCAACTAAACACATTCCACATACATGTCAAGCATAAAAACAACATTTTTATCTTTTATCATGTATCAGACATTATCATTTATTTCAGGCATTATCATTAATCGATTTTTTCGGATATGTTTTCAATATCATATATATATGATATTTATACAGTTCACACACACAACATTTAGTTCAAGCATATAAATTTACACAATATAGTTACATGAACTTACCTCGACAAATGTTAGTATACGTAAAATCTACTAATTTGACATTTTTCTCTTTTCATCGTTCTAACTCCAAATTTGGTTTATCTAGATCTATAGGAGCAAATTTAACATCAATTTAATACAATTGAAACTCAATTCAGTCCAATTCACATCTTAGGAAAAATTACCATTTTGCCCTTAAACTTTTAATTAATGACGATTTCATCCCTAGGCTCGGAAAATAAAATTCATGCAATTTACTCCTTATTCCAAGCCTAGCCAAAATTTCAGTATAAAATTTACAGCACATGTATTCTATAAAATTTAGAATTTTTCTTTAATTTTTACAACTTTACAATTTAGTCCCTAAATCATATTTTCATCAAAATTCACTTTGTAAAAGTTGTTTATCTATTAACAACTACAGGTGTGCATGGGTCAGGCCACTTGGCCCGACCTGAAGGCCCACCTAAAATGTGGGAGGGTTTGGGAAAAAATATAGGCCCGAAAAATAGGCTTGGGCAAAAAAAAGGCTCGTTTAAAAAACGGGTCGGGCCTCGGGCAAGGCATTTTTGGCCCGAGCCCGGCCCGGCCCGAATTCACTGCATGACAAAAAATATTTTTTTTAAAATATTATTTTCTTATTGTTTTCTCCCTATTTTTCTACTATTTTACTATTATGTTGCTACTATTTTGTTGTTATTGTTTGGATATTGTATAAAACTTATTTTATTGTTAATTTTTTATTATTTAAAGACATTTGTTAATTTTATTATTATTTTAGAAACATTTTCTTGTTAAGTTGAATCTATTTTAGTGTTATTTAAGTATACATATTTTTTAAAATTTATTTTTAATTTGTTGAGAAATATTTATTTGATGTTTTTAATATATTTGGTGGTTTATATATATTTTAAAATTATATAAAAATTAATATGGGTGGGCCGGTCGGGCCTGGTTTTTAACATTTTTATTCAGGACGGGCTTGGGCAAAATTTTAGGTCCATTTTTCGGGACGGGCCGGGCCCAGGCTGGCCCGGGCCTAGGCCTAAATTTTTAGTTGGGCCCAGCTCGAACTTGGCCCGACCCAGCCAATGCACACCTCTATTAGCAACCTTTCATATTCTACCATAAATTTTAAAATTTCAGCATATTCATCCGTGGAAAAATTTTCATACTTTGATAACTTTACAAATGAACTCCCAAAATAGATAGATTAAATTATTTTGATCTCGAAAATACAAAAATTACTAAAAACGAGACTTGAATACTTACCTAATTTGGCCAAGAAAGCTTGATTTCTCTTTCCTAGGGTTTCCATGCAAAATATTTGGGAAAGTTGATGATAAGTGACGATATCTTGTTATTTAATTAATTTATCATCTTTAATTATTTTGATTTCCAATTTAGTCCTATCGCCTTTTTCTAATTTTCCATGGATGAATCATTAAAAAATATCTACTAAATTTTCATTGATGGTCTAATTACTATATAAAGACCTCCAATTTAAAGTTCTATAGCTATTTAATCATTTTAGCTATTAGAACTCAACTTTTGTACTTTGTGCAATTTAGTCCCTTATCAAATTAAACATGAGATCAATAAAATTTCTTTACGAAATTTTCACACAATATTATTATCATACTGCAGATCATAAAATATTATTAAAATATCTTCCAGACTCTGATCTCTGGTCCCGAAACCACTGTTCTGACTTTATAAAAAATGGGCTGTTATAACTCTCCCCCCTTAAAAAATTTTCGTCTTCGAAAATTTTACCAGTAGAGAGATTCAAATATTGCTTTCTGATAGTTTCCTTTGATTCCCAAGTAGCTCCTTAAATATCATGTCATTGTCAAAAAACTTTTGCTAAAGCTACCTTTTTATTTCTCAGTTTTTTTTTCAAGTGGCAGGTTTTCAATCAATCTTTCACTGTAAGTCGTGTCAAGCTGAATTTAACATTTATCATAGTAATAAGAGATGATGGGTCTGATCGATACTATTGTAACACATATACACATGAAAAACATTGTGAATTCCGTCGAGCTCTGGTAATAATACCAATCAATACGGAACAGGTTCGATTCTTTTCAATAATCTTATATGACCCGATAAATCGCAGACTTAATTTGTCTTTACGACCAATTCCAAGAAATTTCTTCCATGACAAAATTTTCAAAGATATTTTATCTCCAAATAAAAACTACATTTCTTTTCATTTAATATACGTATAAAATCTCTGACAATTAGAAGTTGCTTTAAAACTATCTCGAATCACTTTCGCTTTTCTTCGGTTTCACGGATCATATTAATTCAATTCCATCTATTCTTTTTCTCACTAAGCCTAGTTCAATACTATGCAGCTTTACATTCATAATCATACAAAGCTTCGTATGGTATCATTTTAATACTTGACTGGAAACTGTTTTTATATGCGAATTTGGTTAACTATAAATATTTCTTTTTCAATTGCCTTTGAATTCTAAAACATAGCACTGAAGCATATCTTCCAAAAATCTAATTCACACATTCAAATTGATCATCCATTTTAGAACGAAACGTGGTACTAAAATATAACCGCGTGCCCAAAGCTTCTTGTAACTTATCCCAGAATCAGGATGTGAATCGTGAACCTCAATCATAAATGATGGAAATTGGCATACCATGTACTCTAACAAATCTCAGAAACAAATAATTCAGACAATCTATGAAGTGAGAAATCCATTCATGCCAAAATAAAATGTGCAAGCTTCGTCAAATGATCAATGATTACCCAAGTAGCATCTTTCTTTTTCAGAGACAAGGGTAATCCTGATATAAAATTCATAGTAACTTTGTCCCATTTCCATTTCGGTATTGTCGCTGACTATAACCATGTTGAAAGTATCTTTTTTATCTTGCTGATACATCAAACATTTAAATACAAATTTTGAAAAACCACATTTCATTCCAGAAACTAATACATCTTTTTCAAATCGTTATGCATTTTATCATTCTCTAGATAAACAATCATAGTACCACTGTGATCATTCATGTAAAATTTTCTGTACAGGCTTCAAATTCTTCGATACATAGACTCTACCTTGGAACAACAGACAATCATCATATCCAATCTAAGATTTTGCATCAAGAGTTAATTCACACTGTACTCGTTTAACTTACAACTCATTATCATTTTTCTGAGCTTCATAATTCTGTTGTAGAAACATCAGTTCAGCTTTATACTCAGCTAAAATTGAGCCATTATCAGACAATAAGAATTGAATATTCATTACTTGTAAGACAAACAAGGATTTTCTACTCTAAGCGTCAACAATTACACTTGGTTTTCCCAAATGAAAATTAATTATCAAATCATAATATTTCAATAGTTCTAGCTATCCACACTGTCTCAGATTAAAATCTTTTTGGGACATCAGATAATTTAAACTTTTATAATCAATAAATATGCAGCATTTTTCACCAACTGATAATTTCGCCACACTTTCAGTGCAAATACAATAGTTATAGATTCTAAATCATGTATCGAGTATTTCTTTCTATACAATTTAAGCTATCTGAAAGTATAGGCTATTACTTTGCCTTCTTGCATCCATCACAGTCTAAACCATTCAATAATACATCACTGTAATAACAAACTCCTTACCCGATTCAGGCTGAACCTGAATTAATACTTTGGTCAATGAGACTTCCATCTGGTCAAAACTTTACTGATATTTATTGGTCCATTCAAATCTTACATCTTTTCTATAATAACCGTGTCATCAATGTAGCTATTTCAATTATTAACATTGAAGCTTTGAGTTTTTTCGAAGCTATAACAGACCGATTTTGGGGCTAGTCAAAACAGTGGCTAGGAACCATTATTCTGAAGTAGTATAAATTATTTTAATATTATTTTATGTGTGATGACATGATATTAAGGTGTATGAAAAATTTAGTGAATTAATTTTAGCGTTTGAGAGCTTAATCGCGAAAAAGGACTAAATAGCATAAAGTGCAAAAGTTCTATTTTGATAGTTAAGGGTGTCAAATAGCTAAAGAACCAAAATTGAGGGTCTTTAAAGGGAAAATAGACCCTAAAAGGAGTGCTTGGCCGGCCATGGGGATAAGAATGGTTAAAAAGTCAAATTAGGTGGGTTTTGGTAGCTGAATGGTTAAAAAGTCAAATTAGGTGGGTTTTGGTAGCTGATTTGACTAAAATAGAGATAAAAGAAAAGAAAGATGATATCATCCCTTTTCACCATTTCTTCTCCACCAAAAATTCAGCCATTGTTGGGGTTTGAAAGCTTGAAAATTTCAGCAACTTATAACCCTCTCAAGTAAGTGATCTTGATGATTTTTGTATTTTTAGAACCCTTGTTGCATGAGCTTTCAAATGAGGGGACTATTTTGTAAAATGGTTAAAAGTATAGGGTTTTAGCACGAGAGCGTTCATGTTTTTTTCTGAAATTTTATGGAAAAAAATGAATCATGATTGTGAAATAAACAACTTTTGTGAAGGGACTTCTCATGAAAACCCTAATTGGACCATTTTGTAAAGTTTGTAAAATAGATAATAATATTGTGAAATATTATGAATTTGGGGTTGTGATAAGAGAAATAAATGGTTTGTTAGGCTTGGCTAACAAGGAAATTCGATAAATTGCTTAATTATGGAAATGAAATTACATGATGATTTGAGATAATTGAACTCCCAGGTGAACCTTAGGAACAAATCAGATATTGATGCCATGAAATTTGGGTAATTTGTCTGCTAGTGTAAGACATGTCTGGGACATGCATCAGTTATGAGATGTGTCAGTGCAAGACCATGTATGGGACATGGAATTGGCATGTATAGAGGTGTAAGTGTAAGACCATGTCTGGGACATGGCATCGGCACGGATATGTAAGAGCTAGTGTAAGACCATGTAACATCTCGAAGTAGGGCCTAGTCGGAACAGTGGTTTTGAGACCACAAATTCGAAGTAGAAATAATTATTTTATGATTATTATAAGGTCTATGATATGTTTACATGCTTGTGTGAAATTTCATTAAGAAATTTTATGTCTAAGGTGCTCGATTAGACTTTAAGGACTAAATTGAGCAAATTGAAAAATATGAGTTTTAGAAGTTTTTAGTATGAAATTGAATTGAATTTTAAATTAGATGGTCTTAAATAGAAATTTTACTAAGTTCTAAAATTTTGGACAAAAATGGGCTTGGATGGATAAAATTTTAAAGAAAGGCTAAAAGGGCATTTTGGTCATTTGGTCATTAAATGGACTAAAAGACAAAATAAAGCCAAATTTCTTTTCCATCTTCTACCTATGGCTGGATATTGCATGGAAGAAGACATGGTTAGGGTTTTCAAGCTTTCAATCTCAATAGTAAGTGCATTCAAGCCCCGTTTTTTATGTTCTTTTCATTTTTGAAATCCTAGTAACATGCTGTACTGATTTCTACCATTATTTTGAGCTAGGTTTTATGTTTAAAAATTTACCCATAAATTATATGCATGTATTTTGATGTTTAATGGTATAATATGAAGGCTCGGTGTGTAATAAATGACTTTTGCTAAGTGATTTTCGGTAAAAATGCTTAAAAAGGACTAAATTGTAAAAGTTATAAATTAGTCATAAAAGGGTGATTTAGTGTAAATTGGGGGCTACCATAGTTATGAAAATGATACGGTTAGGCTTGAAATGCAAGGAAATTAACTAAAAATCATTTTACGAGCATTGGGGAAAAAGTGCAAATACGTGAAAGTTTAGGGGTCAAAATGAAAATTTGTAAAAATATGATTTTTGGACCCATATGAATAATTTGAGTAATTATTAGGCTAAATGCGATATTATAGATCAAGGAAAATAAGATTCGGGCTTAGAAGGAGGTTGAACAAGGTTAAGCACAAACTCGAAATAAATAGTCGTACCCGAAACCGAGGTAAGTTCATATGTCAATGATAATGCAACGATATTATTGTTCATACTTGAACTTAAATTGATGTGTTAGCATAGTGTGATGGATATTTATTTAGTTGATATAAAGATTATATATTGTAAAAAATGCCTAAATATAATTATATGCAATACCATGTTTATTTCATGGACTAATGTCTAAATAAACATGGGAATGTTTGAGATGGATGTACATTTCATGATTAGCTAGGCATAATGAGATACTTGATGAAAATAGAAAATTTCGGTTGAATAAAAAGGGAAATCCGATGGATAAACCATGGCTTACATGACTTGAGATCCTGCATGTGTTGCAGAAAAGGATTTAGCCCAGACGGGTAATCCGTTGATCTCAAATATAGAAAAGGATCTATCCTGGACGGTTGTTCCTTGAGTGATCAAGCCTCCCGAAGAATATGTGTGCATTAAGGATTTAGCCCGGACGGGTAATTCGATTAGGATCTGAATTTAGCCTAGATTGGTAATTCAGATCAAATCTCATTTGAGTATATGTCGTTGTAGGGATTTAGCCTGGACTGGTAATCTCGACAATACTCGTGAGTTTATATTACTGGAGATTTAGCTTGGACTGATAATCCCGTCGTAAGATGTGAGGTTTGCGAGAGTGTGTACTTGAGATGATCACCTGTATGACTTGACGGTAAATGGATTATCCATCAAAATTTCTGAGAAATTCAACGGGTATTATAATGAATAATACATGAAAGTCCCAAGATGGGCGCAGTGATAAAGGTAAAGTTAATTGATATGCTACGGATATGTACAGGTACGTACATTATACTCATAAGTATTGAAATGTGATAACTGATGAGTAAGCAAATTCATGCATATGTATGTGTATACATGATAAACAAGTAAAAAGGTTTGAAAGATGAACCATCCTTATGCTTATGATTATAAATTGTGTTGTAATATCATGTTAACTTACATTCTGTAATGAGATATGGGTTTCATGAAATGATGAGTCCCTGATCAATAAGCTTATGATAGTTACTATGAATTTGCACTAAAATAGTTTTGGACAGCAGCAATAGTCAAAATTTGAAAATCCACTAAAAATAGTGGAAATTGAGTTAGAGACTGAATAAAATATGAAATTAAAGCTTATTGGGTCTAGTTTCAGATAAAGGAAATGATGCTAGTAAAGGAATCTCATATGATGAGTTAATCGAATTCTTGTGAGATAGTGTCAGAATGAGTTTGAATCCCCTATTCTGACTTGGGAAAATCACTAGAAATTGTAAAAAAAATAATTATGAGTTAGGAATCATAATAAAGAGACAGGAACATTATCCGAATCTTGTACTATGAGATAAATAAATTTTAGTGAAGAAAGATCGAAGCTATCAAACAATGAAACATGGGAGAATTTGAATAATAAACTGTACTTGTTGGCTAGACCAAAAATTCTGGAAATTTTATTGTAAGAAGATAAATGAGTTTAGTTTCATGGAAAATTAACGGATCTTAATTTGGAGTTCTGTAACTCCAGATATAAATAAGTTAATAACTATGACTAGAGAAAACAGCTTAACCAGAATATGAGTAAAAGTGTCATTATGGTTGATTGCCTAAGGAAACATGTTGTTATAATGCTTATTATTTTCATATGGACTTCTAAGCTTTCAGCTTATTCCCTCCTCTCCATTTCCTTAGTGTTCTCAGGTTGGCTTGGGGTTGGAGATCGCCAGAGGTGGCAACACTGATACGTGATTTTTGTGACAGGTTTTAAAAATTATAATTAATCGTTCTTGAAACTAACTATTATCACGATGAAGGCAAGTGACAGTAGTATAGCTTTAGCAAGACCGGATTGTCGAACCCAAATGAACCAAGAGTACTAGTAATTACTTTCTTTTTATTATCTAGCCTGAAAATTAAGGGATTTATTTATCTAAACTAATTAACTAAACTAAGAGCGCACAGAGAGAAATTGGGAAAAAAGCTTTTGGGAACACTCGATTGATTAAGACAATACCCAAGGAAAAATCCACCTAGACTTCACTTGTCATTTGACTTTGAATCAGATGATTTATTCATTTAACTTGATCCGTAGAAATCTCTAAGTTATATTATTATCTCTCTCGAGACTAATAACGTCTAACCCTAGGTTGATTAATTGAAATATCTTTCTAATTAACGCCCTAGTGTTGTATTAACTCGATCTACGGATCCCATTATTAGGTTTCACCCTAATCCGGCAAAATCTTGTCACCCTATCTCTAGGCGTGCAATCAACTCCACTTAATTATGACAAATTTACTCTTAGACAGAGACTTTTGCTCCTTTGAATAAGCGCATTAACTTGAATCAATATCCTGGAATATTAAGACAAGAATTAAGAATACATAATTAAGAACAAGTCAAATATTTATCATACAATTCAGATAATAATAACAAGATCTGTCTTAAGTTTCATTCCCCTTAGGTATTTAGGGGGTTTAGTTTATAATTATAAAAGAAAACATCTCAGAAGAATAATGAATACAAAACATAAAGAAAACCCAAAACCACTGAATGGAAATTGAAGGTAGATCTTTAGTCTTGACGATTAATCTGGCTTCTGATATGGATCAATCGGCTTCTTTTGAGTAATTCCTTTCCTCCTACACTGTGTCTATGTTCTAAGTGCCACCTCAGGTGTTTAAATAGGCTTTTGAATGCCTAAGATCCCTCCAAAGTAGCCTTTTCTGAGTAGGACTATACTTGGGCTTGACAGGGACACGCTCGTGTGCGATTGCTCCAGACTGTGGTCAAGGCTGTTAAATAAGCACGGGCATGTAGTCTACTCGTGTAAGTCATGCTTCGATCCTACCAAATGGACACGGCCGTGTGGCTTACCCGTGTGAGAAAGTTTAGGCTGTGTTGATTTCCCATGTGGGTCCATTTTCTCCGTTTCCGGCCCGTTTCTCACTCTTTTTAATCTCCTATGCTCACCTAAGTATAAAACATGAAATTAAAGGATTAAGAGCATCAAATTCACCAAATTGAAGGTGAAATCATCCATAAATGTGCTAAGCATGGGATAAAAATATGTATAAATTACGATTTATCAAATACCCCCACACTTAAGCGTTTGCTTGTCTTCAAGCAAAACCCTCAACTCACAATCAAAATAAATTCTTCTTAATCTATAATCTCTATCAATAATATCTTAAAATAAATCACAAGTAATCATATATTGAGAATTCAACTAGAAGAATATCAAAGTTTCAAACATTCCAAGTTGAGCATTTTATCACGAAAACATTGGTGTCTCCCCTCATCTAAGTGATTATCTTTGATTCAAAATATCACAAAGTTTATCATCCTCACTAAAGATTCACTCAAATCACTCGAGGTGTTTAAGGACAATAAATGAAGCACTCATTAGTCAATATGAAAAGTTATTACCATAAGCTTGCATGAAAATCAAATCTTCACCACTATATATTAAGATGATACATCAATTAAAAGGTCTTTAGAGGGTTGTAACATGGCTTTGGTTAGGGGGTGTGGTCACAAGCTGAAAGAAAAGGTTAGAATGGAGATTAAATTGAAAAAAAAATCACCTAACTAGAAAAATAACTAATTATCAGTTGAATACAAATGAGCTTCTTCTCAGAATATGGAATTAACACTCAAGCTCAAAAACGAGGAATTACTACTAATATGTATGTAAGTATTGTTTTTTTTAAGAACAAGTCAAATTACATAGAACTTAATTACTGCAATGAAGAATAAAACATACCTAAGCAATTAATTAAAATCAAATCTCGACAAAAGTAGGGATCAAATTAGGGGATTTCAACAATAATGGGTTATGGGTTAATATTGGGGTTAAATCAATTAATGGCTTGCTAGGCTCAAAGGGGTTCACTAAGGGTTAATTATGAAGGTAGGCTTTTGTAGAGTAAGTGGGTTAAACCTAAGTGCCTTTATCATCTCGACATATCAAATCAAATGGTGTGGTCTTGACATGCATAATCAAGCAAGTTCTAGAATAACAAATCAATACTGACGCACTCATAATAAAAGTGAGCATGAAAGAAATAAAACATGCTCTAAAGGCTCAAGATCTCACAAAAATTATGGCTTTTTGATGTTTAAACTTGTGAATTTCAACTCAAGATAATACCTAAACTTAAGGAAACAACCTAAAAGTTTTTAATTCTCAAAAATCAACTTATCATGCTTGATTCCCTAATGTCTTAAAGTTTAAATAATCAATGCATAAATGCCTATGTTTTAATTCAATACATATCAATAAAAATCATAGATTAATTAAAATTCATTCTAAAAGTGATATGAGTGATTCACGTGAGAATAAGACACAACTCAGGGATTTCTGACGATGATATAAAAGACCCCCCACACTTAAGATGTACATTGCCCTCAACATACAAAGATAGATATATTGAAAAATATAGATATATAATCATAAGATAGGGAGAGAGGTGAAACTTCCTGAATGATGAATGAACTCCTTGAATTGGAGTTATGGAGAATAATCAGCCAAGGCAATGATTAGAGTGGAGGAGGATACTTCGGTGGTGGTAGAGGTTCATTAGTCCATAAGTCTTGCGCCAAAAGAATATTATATCTGGTAGTAGCTATGGTTGTGGTGGAGCAAGACATGGCAGTCGTGGAGAATCTTTTCCAGTTGAGTTTTTACTTCCTAAGTGATGATGAGCTTTGGAGCTCTTTATAACTATGATAAAATCAAGAACTCTTTAGGAAATATAAGAAAGCATAATTACTCGTAATGAAATAGCTGAAACTATAAATTATTCAATAAAAATTATAGAACCTAAAATTAAAATAATTTTAAAGGAAAATAAAATAAAAAGTACTTAAAGAAGATAAATAAAGATAAAAGTGGAAATAAAATAAAAAATAAAAAGTATTTAAACATCATCATCACCAGATGGTTCACTTGTTGGTGGCGGCGGCGATGAGATGTGAATGTGCTGACAAATCTGATGAAGAGTAGCATCAATGTGATCAAAGTGCTGAAAACATTACTACTCAAATTGAGTAAGGCGCTCAGAGATGTCAGAGTATAAAGCCGCCGCATGAACTAGACAATGGATGGGTGGTGGCGGAGACAGTGGGTCTTCATGACGTGGAGGGACATCATCAGTAATGTCTTCTGGGTCCTCCTCCTCGGTGGACTAGACGAGGCGGTACTGAAGAGGGTAGGTTCCACGTCGTTTCTCAATCATCCTCATATGTAGCATGCTCGAGATTCCCTATGGGGACATCTGGCTGATGAGAGTGAGGAAGGATGATTGTGCCGCTGTGTTGAGGAACCCAAAGTGCCGAGCCAATCGAGTCACATAAGGCCCAATAGAGATGGCGAAGACGTGCCCGTTCGCCATGCTCCACAGGAAATAGGCGTTGTGAGTGTTGATGACACCAGTGCTCTCTCGCCGTCCTGTTAGAGTGTGGGCTAAGATGGCATATAGGTATCACAGGGATAGGGCGAGGGCTGATGCCTTAGAGCGGCTAGGATCATAGGTGGTCGAGGCAGGGACGAGGTCCTTCCAGCAATTTGAGGGAGAGTAGTGGATATGGTGATGGAGGGTGTTGAGTTCATTGTCGTCTATGAACTCCTCCGTGTACAGCCCTAGTGCAATTCCAAGCTCTAGTACGCTCAACTAGCGCACTAGACCACCGAGGTAGAACTGGACCATTCCAGGATCGTCGAAGTTTGCCATGACGACCTGAAGATGGAAGGTCGAACAGAGTTCCATTGTGAGCTCGAGGTACATCGGCTCAATGATCTCAAAGAAGAGCCCCCATGGGTTAGTCATCAGGAGGGCTCGGGCCACCTTAGCCATTTGAATTTATTCAAGTGCAGCCTAGTCAATGCAGTGACCCACACCTAAGGGTCAGGCCCGTAATATCTGAAATAGTTCCTCTTGAGGTCCCAAGGGAAACTAGAGGAACAAGTGCCTAATCTCTGCGGTAGGAACCGAGGATGACACTGCTCCTTTCCTCTTCTTCGAGGTGGGGACAGTGGTTTTCTTACTACGTGAGGTTGACATTGTATACCTGCAATGAAAAGTCGAAGTTAAATATACCCCAAGAATGTACTCGTGTTAAAATTGAATAAGAATATTTCATGGGGCTCACGTACTAGATGAAAAATATACTAAAACAACCAAACCAGATATATCAAGTCATTATTATGAATAGGACTACGAGAGTAATGATAATGGAAATATCTAGTGAATGAATGCATGTGAGTTTGATGAGTATGAAATATGGTGTGGGTAAACATGAAATCTATGGAAACAAGAAAAATGGATGAATGTAGCAAAATGTATTGACTAAGATGACAAATTTCTTAACAAAGAGCATAAGTATTCTATCATTACAACCATGATTATTTACTCAAAATAAAACAAAATATCATGAAATAAGTAAAAGAATAAAGAGAATAGATGGAAAAAATAAACAAACGCAAGAGGGAGGAGCTTTAGGTCATCGAAAGTGGTGCTATGGTCGGCACACGGACGTGGCAGGTGGGGCGTGTGAAGTTGTAGTGGCTAGGGATTTTAGGGAAGGGGGTGATGAATAGTGAGGGGTATATATAGATTTTGGGGCACATGGGCGTGCTAATTTTAGCCCGTGTGTTTCGCGATTTTTAAATTTGGGCGCATTTGGCATTCAGCCCATGCCCGTGTATGGATGTCCACCCCCGTGGTATTTTATCAGTCTTGAGCACAATTGATGGGCATGGGCATGTCATACGCCGGTGCTAAATTCTCTGTTTCAACCACGGGTTATCGAAGGAAATTAAAGGGAGATCTTTAGTCTTGACGATGAATCCAACTTCTGAGATGGATCAATCAGCTTCCCTTGAGTAATTCCTTGCCTCCTACTCCATGTCTATGTTCTAAGTGCCTCCTCAGGTGTTTAAATATGCTTTTGAATGCTTAAGAGCCCTCAAAAGTGGCCTTTTCTGAATAGGACTATACTTGGGCTTGACAGGGACACGCTCGTGTGCGATTGCTCCAGACTGTGGTCAAGGCTGTTAAATAGGCACGAGCTTGTAGTCTACCTGTGTAAGTCGTGCTTCGATCCTGCCAAATGGACACGGCCGTGTGGTTACCTGTGTGAGGAAGTCCAGGCTGTGTTGATTTCCCATGTGGGTCCATTTTCTCCGTTTCTGGCCCGTTTCTCACTCTTTTTAATCTCCTATGCTCACCTAAGTATAAAACATGAAATTAAAGGATTAGGAGCATCAAATTCACCAAATCTAAGGAGAAATCATCCATAAATGTGCTAAGCATGGGATAAAAATATGTATAAATTACGGTTTATCAATCACACTATCAAGCTATCAACTCTAGAGTATTGTCATACGTGTATTAAACACTTTCAAGTGAGTGGCATGTATAAGGACTAGTTTTTACATTAGATGTTGTTATGATTAGCCAAATGTACGAGCTTATATTAATCTATTGTGTATAGCCATGAGATGTGGCTTATTATGGTTATGGCTTGTAAGCCTAATTATTCCTGCTATGGTTTAATGCATGTCGTGTGATTATAATTGTTTGCTATGAATAATTAGTATAACATATGTATATGATGAATGTCCTAGAACCATTCAAGGTGGTCACGGCCATGGAATGAATATGTGGCCTGGTAGTAAGTTGATAATGATTAAACATGGACAATTGTAGAATGTGTAGAGATTAAATGTTGGGTAATAAACACATGTAAAACAATATGCAAATTATTTATTTGAATCTTTCTCAAGGTTGGTTAACCATTAAATTGATGCTATAAGTTGGGTCCATGACGTGTAAAGTATGGGAAAGAATTAAGGACAACATAAGGCTTGGAAAATAGCCTAAGTGTTGGCCACACGGGCAGAGACATAGCTATGTGTCTCAGCCTTGTGGAGGACACGGTCTAGCACACGGGCGTGTGGCTTGACCGTGTGGATTAATATGTTTGGCTGACATCATAAATAGAGAGTTACACGACTGAGGATACAGGCGTGTCCTAAGTCACACGGGCGTGTGTGACCATACAGCCCAACCTACACGGGCGTCTGACTCTCCAAAGCAAGAAAATTGGTTAAGTTGTCAAAAGTTTGTCGAAAGTTCTTGGATCAGTCCCAAACCACCCCAATGTATGTTATAGGCTTCGAAGGCCTGTATAAGGGATGATATACATGTGTTTGAGATGTTTTAATTTTGGAAAAAAAAATTTTGGCCTGGTTTTGCATGTTGTGAATGTTTAAGTCTAGAAACGCCTCAAACCCTGCCCCGGCATCGGATACGGGTAAGGGGTGGTACAAACCATGTTTGGGACATCACATCGACTTGATAGATGAGCCAGCGTAAGACCATGTCCGGGACATGGCATCGGCATTATACCCTATGTTTGAGGCTTAGTGAATATCCGATAGCATTCCAAATGGTTCAACGGTGAGAGTGGCAGTTTAGGTTGAATAAGAAAAGTATAACCATGTTGTGAGTTGTACAGGTACCGATTTGAAATGTATGAGATGTGAGCTCAGTATATGCTATGTGAATTGTATTGGATAGTGATGAGTAAGTTGTGCTAATGCCTACTTTAGTACTATGAGTATGATGATGAATGGTAAAGTTGTTGTTATATTTATTGCATGCAACTTACTAAGCTTTATGCTTACTCCATATCCTTTCCATTTTCTTATAGCACCGCCTAATTAGCTCGAGGACCATCGGACGTCGGAGGCATCGATTACACTATCACCAGTAGCACTTGGTATAGTTAGATCTTTTGTTTTGATTATGGCATGTATAAGACCCTGACTTTTGAGTTTTGTGTCGTTGTTAATTGGCCAAATATGTTGGTTTACTTTAGCATTTGATTCATTTTGTATAAGGCCATGGAAAATGGATAATATTGAAAGTTATTACGTGAATGAAAGTCAGTATGTCATGAAAGTGAATTTGTTGGCATGGTTAAATATATGTAATGTATATAAGTCTTAACTATGGTTGTTTGGTTGAGAACTCATATTAAGCAAATCTTTGATATGTTGGTTGATGTTAGATTGTGTTTTAGTGTGGCAAAGGCTTTGTAGATAACCTTATATTGTCCACACGAATAGACACACGGGCGTGTGGCTAGGCTGTGTGAGACACACGGTCAGCCTATGGGCATGTTGTTCAATCGTGTGTCCCCTAAACGTAAAATTTGAAAGTTAGAATGCATAGTAGTAAACACACGGGCAGAGACATGACTGTGTGTCTCAGCCATGTGGAGGAAACGACCTCTAGCCATGGGCGTATGCCTTGCCCATGTGCCTCAAATTGGGTGCTGACATCAAAAACAGAATGTTAGGGTTTTTAGACACAGGCTAAGACATGGGCGTGTCATGACTGTGTGAGGGACACGGGCCATATACATGGGCGTGTGTCAGGCCGTGTGAAAACCCCTGTAGGTTCAAATTTAGAGTTTAATTCACATGGGCATGGGACACGAACGTGTCCCTAGATGCTTAGGCCATGTGTGTTACACAGACCATCAGCACGGCCATGTTATAATGACCACACAGGCATGTTACCGTTTCACACGGGCGTGTGCCCTGTTTCAAGAGTTATTTTTATTTAGTCTGTTTAAGGAACCGAGTTGGTTCCAAATGGTTTTCAATGAAAGTTTGAGGCCTCGTAGGCCCATACTAAGGAGTTTAAACAAAGTTCGAAAGAGCTTTAAATTTGATCAAGTCTTGGTGACTCGGAAAAGATTGTATGCATGTGATTAAGTATGGTAATGCCTCATGCCCAGTCCTTGCCTCGGACTCGAGTAAGGGGTGTTGCAGAAGCCACAACCATCAGATAGATTTAAAATCATAGTGCTATAATATGACCGATATTTCAGCCGTACAAATAAAACAATACTTCAACATCAATAATGCACCTTAAATTAGAAGAGGAAAACCGAAAGTGGCCCCAATAATAACCAGTGCAGTAATAAAGTTTTTACAATCTATGATCCTTATCACCAAACTTCATGATCGAGTAAATATTTATAACAGTAATAAATGTAATTACCTCTGGCCAATGAATTTCTTTCACACATAAACCACGTTTGAATAATAAAGAAATCGATGATATCTTAGAGAAAATCCAAAAAAGTAATATCGCACATACTCAATAGAAACAACTGTAATAAAGAAAATAAAATTTGCATATTCGCAATTCAGGGCTTCAATTAGTTGAAGTAGAAAATAGTATCAAATGAATCTTGTCATCAAGTCTTCTATCAATCATGATAAATTAGAAAATCCAAGAAATATAGAGCAATACCGCTCATGAACCAACCAGGCTTACAATAATTCCATCTATTCTAATTAGCCATCCTTCCAATATGGTAAATATTGCATCAAAACATGAACAATTTCATATGCCTCTGAGAATAACAGAACATAAAGAATACCCAGAAGAGATTGCTGTAATTTACCCAATTATAACAACTGCATTCAAATATCTTTGCAATTTCATCACTATTCCACTGACTAATAAAGTCATCAATAATCTTACATTATTCAGTTCACTAAAAGAGTCAATTCGGAAGAAATTTTTGGCTAATCCGTTCTGTAGATATCATACCTGAATAAGTCGATTACTCATGAACAACTTCTTCCTTAATAGTGACATCACATATACAAAATAATCTTCAGAAAAATCTGATATCTCTTTTAATGCCATCTTTACTTTCTAACCCATTCTCAATTCTGACTACATTATTAATCATTTAGCCTTTGAACTCTTCAGTTTCACACTTATGAACTTAATCAATATAAATCTTGTGAATTTCATTGTATAGAACTGTACTGATGAGGGGGTAGAGATCGTAAAGCCTCAAATTTTAGCTTTCATAAATACACACATATCACTTAACATTTATCATCAACATGTTCATCATAAAACATTTATTTCATACCTTTATGAGTCCCATTTCATCATAAACAAAAATTTTACTAGGACATGTGAGTATCACTTTCAGCATTATCGAAATTAGCTCAGTTGGAAAGCATCTCTCTTTATTAGCAAAATAATTTTCATTAGAGTCGAGAGATATCATACTATCATAGGTTATATAATGACACTCCACATATGCTATGTTTAGTCTAAGAATTGACTAAACCATAACTCTGATACCAATAAATGTAACACCCTAACCCGTATTCGTTGCTGGAATAGGGTTACAGTGTAACAGCTCGGTTTTAGCTAAATCAGAACAGTGGTTTTGGGACCTCAAATCTGAGGTCAAAAAATTATTTTAATATTATTTTTTGGTGTTTATATCATGTGATTATATATGTGTGAAAGTTTTGTGAAATAATCTTAGCGTTTGAGTGCTTAATTTGATGAAAGGACTAAATCGCGTAAAATGCAAAAGTGGCTTCTACATGTTAAATGTGCTTAATTTCCATGGGTTAATAAATGAAAGGTCCTTATAATGTAATTATGCCATTGATGACGGAATTTGACATAAATGGGCTTAATATCATGAAATTTAATGGCTTTTAATTAAGGTTAAATTAGTAAAAATGTAAATAAACTTATATTAAATAAAACAAAGCTAAAATAAGCTTTAAAATCATCATATTCAATAGAATTTGAAGGAGAGAATACTCCATTTTTAGGGCTCATACATTCGGCACTTGCATAGCTTGTTTAAGGTACGATTTTAACTTAGTTTTTGATGATTTCTACGTTTTTGTGATCGTTGCTTTGAGTACTAACTAGCCTGTGCCTTAATTTTCAAATTTTTGATAAATTTATGAAGTTCCATTGTTGAATCTATGTGCTTTATGATGGTTGATGATGAAAAATGGAATATAAATGATAGATTAATAAGTTTTGTTAAGTGATTTTTAAAGAAAATACAAATTAGGGATTAATTTGTGAAAAGATGAAAATGTGGGGTTAAAAGTGTAAATAAATGAAAGATATGAGCTATTAAGGGCAGAAGGGTAATTCGGCCAAGCATGGGTCTTATTGAATTTTGTGAATTTTGTGTATTTATGAAATAGAGACTAAATTGAATAAATGTGAAACTTTAGGGGCTAAAGTGTAAAAATGCCCAAATATGTGTTTATGGATTAAATTGAATGAACCAATGAATAAATGAGTTAATTTTGAAGGTATATAGATCAAGAACAAAAGAAATCGGACTTAGATCGAGGCAAGAACAAAGTACTTGATTAATTGGCTAGTTTCGTTGTTTCTACGATCGAGGTAAGTTCATATGCAAATAAATCTCTTTGAATTGAATTATATATGTTTCATTATCATTGAATTGCTATGAATGTCGAACGAGCAAATACGAACAAGAATCAAAAAAGTTACAATATCCGAAAGTCCCGTACGAACCTTAGGAATAGTATAGGATACGAATGTGATGACATTAGGTTATTGAGATGTGATTACATGTAAGACTACGTCTGGGACATTGGCATTGTATTGTGATTACGTGTAAGACCATGTCTAGGAAATTGGCATCGTTATATGATTTCGTGTAAGATCCTGTCCGGGATAGTGGCATCGATATGTGATAACATGTAAGACCATATCTGGGATATGGCATTTTATGCGCTTTATGTGATTTTCGAGTATCCTTAACGATTCTGAATGGTTCAACGGGCAAACTCAAGTCGAGAAAAAATATGTGAATAAGCTAAGTGACTCCAGTACGTACAAGAATCATACGAGTATTGAAATGGGAAGTATTTGATGAATCCAATTATGATATTGAATATGTGTACAATGAGAGAGGTTTGTGAACTTGAGTGTGTTTAACTATGCTTAGCATATTTGAATTGATATGCAATTATTCATATGATTACTTTATTTGTATATGGCTTACTAAGCTTTTAAAGCTTACTTTGTGTGCTCTTTCCCTATTTTATAGACTATCGAAGCTAGCTCGGACTCTGGAATCGTCGGGAAAAATCATCACACTATCGACCAACTTGTTGGTATTTTTGGATGCTTTGTAAATATGGTATGTAACGCCCCGCACCCGAGACCGTTGCCGGAGTCGAACACGAGGTGTTAACGAACTTAATTCATTTATTTACACAGTTCATTTTAAAATTTCCAGACAAGTTGGCTAACTGCATCACTGTCACCTTAAAAATCATATCTCGAGTTCCAAAACTCGAAAACTGATTCCGTAAATTTTCCCTGAAACTAGACTCATATATCCATCTACAGATTTTTTTCTAGAATTTTTGGTCGGGCCAATTAGTACAGTTTATTAGTTAAAGTCTCCCTTGTTTCAGGGTTCGACTACTCTGACCTTCATGCATTACAACTTAGATATCTCCCTATACAGGCTTCAATATATATGCCGTTTGTTTCTAATGAAACTAGACTCAAAAAGGAATCTGTACATATAAAGCATGACTTCTAATTATTTCTGGTTAATTTATGGTAAATTTCCAAAGTCAGAACAGGGGATCTAGTAACCGTTCTGGCCCTGTTTCACGAAAACTTAAACATCTCATAAAATACGGCTCATATGGTCGTTTCGCTTCTTCCATATGAAAATAGTGTTTGATTACATAATTTATTCATTATTTAATTACATTCCTACTATTTTTTAGTGAATTTTCAAACTCACATCACTGCTGCTGTCAACATCTATTTTAAGGTAAATTTCACCTATTTCATAGTTTCCATGATTCAACTAGCCATTTGACATACATAGCACCAAATATGATCGTGATTAACCATTCCAATGGCTAATCATTGCCAAGCATTTCCACACCTCTCAATAACCATATATATATACAAAATGATTTTAATACTATGCTCAAAATATTTAAGCCATTTTCGCATGGCTATCCGAATATATACACATTACCAAAGGTACTTGATTAACAACAAAGGTTAGTCCCATACATGCCATTATCAACGTTTAACTAAAAGAGTACCAAAAGGGCTTAGATAGTGTGGATGACTTCGACAATCCCGAGTCCGATAGCTGACGAACAAAAATCTATAAAACAGAGAATTAAAGAAACGGAATAAGCATTTAATGCTTAGTAAGTTTTGAGTAACGAAATTATTTACGACTAAAGTATAGCGTTCATATGACTAAATGAATAATTTCATATATGCACATTCTCAAAATCATAATTTCTTCACGCTTCAACCAATATATTCATACACAGGGTATCAAACCTAACTAGAGGCCGGAAGCTCGTTAATCAATTGAGCGAGTACTATTTGAAAGGAATCAACCTTTCCGATGCATATACGAAACATACCTTATCGTTTGTATTTTATGAGCGTATTAATTGAAATTATTACAGCAAGATCGCTCGCTTCCAAACCCAAATATCTTCGGGATTTAGCCGGATATAGCAACTCGCACAAATGCCTTCGGGTCTTAGCCCGGATATAGTCACTAGCATGAATGCCTTCGGGACTTAGCCCGGATATAGTCACTAGCACAAATGCCTTCGGGACTTAGCCCGGGTATAGCAACTACTCGCACAAATGCCTTCGGGACTTAGCCCGAATATAGTAACTTGCACAAATGCCTTCGGGACTTAGCCCGGATATCATCCGAATAATCAAGCACATATACCAATAAATCATGACACATCCATATTTCATTATCATAACTAGAATTCAAACACAAGACGCTTATCAACCATTACCATTTTCGGCTCAAGAGCCACATACAAAGGGAATGATTTTGATTTGCTTTATAACATGATCTCTATACACATTCGGCTACCCGTCATAGGTAAAAACTAATCACCTCAATACACAATTCAAGTAGAATCATTATATCGCCGTTTATTTGTTATGCTTATAAGTCATGACTTAATCAAATCATAAACTAAGTTTCATTACTCGAAAACTCACCTCGGATGTTGTCAAACGATTTCAATGGCTATTCGATCACTTTTTCCTTTCCCTTATCCAACTTTGATCCTCTAAGCTCTTGAGCTAAATCAAACAATTTACTTCCCAATCAAACACAATCACACGGCATCCATATACATTTTAGAACCATTCTTAACATATTTACTACTCATTTACAAACAAAATACTCATATCACATTTATAAAACTACAAGCCGAATATACCTATGTGTGACCATCCCAATCTAATCGATTTCTTGTTTTATGCACTACCACATATTCACACACATATATATATTATGCCATTTACTCATAAACCCCATTATGCCGAATATTCATTAACCAATAGTCACACACACTACTTATGTACAAAAATTTATCCACCCTAGCCTATAGTTCATTCGGCCATTCATCACTCAACCAAATAAAATTTCATAGCAAACTCCTATGACCAAACACACATATATACTTACATCCCAATACTCATAACATTCAAAATCACATTTTAAGTAAATTATCTTAAACAATGCTGAATCCTTAAGTGATTAAACATCAAATTTTTACTCAATTCCCAAACATATAAACAACATTTATTCATGACATCAAGCATCTTCATTTCGGCTATTACACATATATACACTAGCAATCAAATACTACCATTTGCACTTCACCTTAATAGCTAGCTTAGCAAACCTTAATTTAACATATAATTGTTCATAACACAATTAAAGCATCCTCTCCATTCCATCAATTCAAAACACATACATTGCCCAATAATATCCAAAATCGTATTTGGCCTTAGTACTCAACTTGCTAGCCGATTTTTCTCCATCTAGCAACTAATGCACATATGTGCTCATTTGTTAGACTCTACTTCACCTAACTACCAATTTTTTTTCTTTTCATCCAAATAACATGAACAACAACCATTTCTTGAACATTTTCTCTTAACTGATTACTCATGTTACCAATAAGATTCAAAATTTGGACATGGGCTAAGCAAGGAGCTTAATGACTAACTCAAAAAAAAATGCTAGAAATCCAAGAATCATCCTTGAACTTACCTTGATTTAGCTAACCACCATAGCTGAATTTTTCCAAGCTTGTTCTCTCCTAGTCACGACAATGAGGAGCAAAAATGAAAACTTTGGTTTCTCCTCCCAGTTACCACATGTTTTATTATTCTTAATTCCTTATTTTATTTGTAAACTAATAATGCTAATAGAAAATACATATTATCATCAATGACCCATACCATGGCCGACCACTACTTATTATAAATGGAAATTTGACATGCAAACCCATCATTTTTATAACATGCATTAATAGGTCCTTATAGATTAACCTATCACCTTTTAAAAGTGTCACACATAAGTCCTATTAATTAAATTCACATGCAATCGACTAAATCGAAGCTTAAAACTTTCACACATTCATATTCACATATTTTAGACAATAAATATCATATTCAAATACTTCGGTGACTCGGTTTAGCGGTCCTGAAACCACTTTCCGACTAGGGTCAATTTAGGGCTGTCACAACTCTCCCCACTTAAGAAATTTTCGTCCCCGAAAATCTTATCGGTAAATAGGTTTGGGTATCGTTCTTTCATAGAGTTATCGGTTTTTCAAGTAGCTTCTTCGATCCCGTGTTCGAGCCATAACACCTTTACTAACAGAACCCTCTTGTTTCGCAACTCTTTCCCTTCACGAGCTAGGATGCGAATCGGTTCTTCTTCATTACTTATATCGGCTTGAATTTCAACCTCGGACGGATTTATTATGTGCGAAGGATCAAATCTGTAACGTCGAAGCATTGAGACATGAAAAACGTTGTGAATCTTCTCGAGGTCAGGGGGTAAAATCAATCTATATGCCACTGGGCCAACTCGTTCGGATATTTCATACGGCCCTATGAACCTCGGACTCAGTTTGCCCTTACGGCGAAATTTGAGTATCTTTTTCCAAGGTGAAAATTTAAGAAACACTTTGTCTCCCACCTGATACTCAATATCTCTTCGTTTTAAATCCGCGTACGACTTCTGACGATCTGATGCTGCCTTCAGACTTTCACGAATTATTTTTACTTTCTGCTCAGCATCTTTAATCAAATCAACTCCGAAAATTTTACTTTCACCGAGCTCGGTCCAAAACAATGGTGTACGGCATTTACGACCGTACAAAGCCTCGTAAGGCGCCATCTTAGTACTTGATTGAAAACTATTGTTGTAAGCGAATTCAATCAAAGGTAAATACCGCTCCCATGAACCACTAAACTCAAGGATGCAACATCTCAACACATCCTCAAGTATCTGAATTATCCGCTCGGATTGACCATCAGTTTGTGGATGAAAAGCGGTGCTAAAATGCAACTTGGTACCCAAAGCTTCTTGCAATTTCTTCCAAAATCGCGAGGTGAACCTCAGATCTCTATCCGACACAATAGAAATAGGTACCCCGTGTAATCTTACAATCTGAGAAACATACAATTCAGCTAGTTTATCCAATGAAAAATCCGTACATACGGGGATAAAGTGAGCCGACTTAGTCAGTCTATCAACAACAACCCAAATCGCATCTTTCTTACTTGCCGACAATGGCAACCTAGATACAAAATCCATCGTGACTCGATCCCATTTCCATTCAGGTATCATGATCGGCTGAAGTAAACTTGTAGGTACTTGATGTTCCACTTTCACTTGTTGACATATTAAACACCTCGAAACAAAATCGGAAATGTCTCGTTTCATACCATGCCACCAAAACTGACGTCTCAGATCGTTGTACATTTTCGTACTCCCTGGGTGAATTGACATTCGGCTACAATGAGCTTCGTTCAGAATCATCGAAATAAGTTCTAAATTTATTGGAACACACAAACGACTTCTGAACCTCAAACAATCGTCATCATCAATTTGGAACTCTGATTCCATATTCGAAACGCATTCAGCCCGTTTTGCAACCAATTCATCATCGACTTTCTGAGCTTCACGAATTTGGTGAATCAACAATGGTTTGGCCTTTAATTCTGCTACTAACACATTGTTGGATAGAACAGACAGGTGTACATTCATCGCTCGTAAAGCAAACAGTGATTTACGACTTAAAGCATCCGCAACCACATTAGCCTTTCCCGGGTGATAGTCAATGACAAGCTCATAATCTTTTAACAACTCGAGCCAACGTCTTTGTCGCAGATTCAAGTCTCTTTGAGTCATCAAATATTTGAGACTTTTATGATCCGAATATACATGACACTTCTCACCAAATAAGTAATGTCGCCATATTTTCAAAGCGAACACGATGGCAGCTAGTTTGAGATCATGGGTTGGATAATTTTTCTCATGTGGCTTCAATTGGCTCGACGCATAAGCTACAACTCGACCTTCTTGCATCAATACACAACCCAACCTAAGTAAGGATGCGTCACTGTAAATGACAAACTCTTTGCCTGATTCAGGCTGCACTAGCACTGGAGCTTCAGTCAGGTAAGTTTTTAGTTGATCGAAACTTTTCTGACATTTTTCTGACAATTCGAACTTAACATCTTTTTGAATTAGCTTCGTCATTGGTGTGGCTATCATCGAGAAACCCTTTACAAACCGTCTGTAGTAACCGACAAGTCCCAAAAAGCTCCGAACCTCAGTAATATTTCTCGGGGGCTTCTAGTTAAGTATGGCTGAAATTTTGCTCGGATCAACTCGAATACCCGATGCAGATACCACATGTCCCAAAAAGCTAACTTCTCTCAACCAGAACTCACATTTACTGAACTTAGCATATAACTGCTTATCCCGTAAAACCTGCAACACTAACCCCAGGTGTTCAGCATGATCAGTTTCATTTCTCGAATAAACCAAAATATCATCAATAAACACAAATACAAACCGATCCAGAAACGGTCTGAAGATCCGATTCATCAAATCCATAAATATCGCTGGGGCATTAGTGAGCCCAAACGGCATCACTAAGAACTCGTAGTGACCGTATCTCGTTCTGAAAGCAGTTTTGGGTATATCCGAATCCTGAATTTGTAACTGATAATAACCTGATCTCAAATCTATCTTTGAAAACACTGAGGCTCCATTTAGTTGATCAAACAAATCATCAATACGCGGTAACGGATATTTATTCTTTATTGTCACTTTATTCAGCTGACGATAGTCGATGCACAACCTCATGGTTCCGTCCTTCTTTTTCACAACAATACTGGTGCACCCCAAGGTGAAAAAATCGGTCGAGCAAAACCTCTATCCGTCAACTCTTGCAACTGAGTTTTCAGTTCTTTTAATTCCGTTGGTGCCATACGATACGGAGCTATCGAAAATCAGTGTAGTCCCAGGTACAAGTTCGATGCCAAACTCTACCTCCCGAGCAGGTGGTAACCCCGATAATTCTTCGGGAAAAACATCCAGATATTCACAAACCACTGGTACCGATTCAAGTTTCTTTCCTGATTTTTCATTATCAAGCACGTATGCAAGATACGCTTCACACCCCTTTCTCACATATTTTTTAGCTAACATCGAGGATATTATTGTTGGCAATCCATTCAAGACAGTAGACTCAACTCGGATTATCTCATTATTTGCACACCTCAAATCAATAGTCTTGCTTTTGCAATTCACAACCGTATCATGCATGGTCAACCAATCCAAACCGAGAATAACATCAAATTCATCAAACGGTAAAAGCATCAAGTCCGCCGGAAAACAGGAACCTCGAATTACTAGGGGACATTTCTTACACACCTTATCAACAAGCACACAATGACCCAAGGGATTCGACACTCTAATAACGAACTCAGTAGACTCAATAGGTAAAGTCTTACTGGATGCTAAAGTCTCACATATATAAGAATGAGTAGAACCAGGGTCAATCAATGCAATCACATTAGTATCAAAGAGAGTGAATGTACCGGTAATAACATCAGGCGAAGAAGCATCCTCGCGTGCACGTATAGCATAAGCTCTGGCAGGAGCACGAGCCTCAAATCTGGTGGTAACATCTCTAGATCCTCTCTGACCGCCACTAGCATTCCCCACATTTTTAGATGGTCTACCTCGAGCAGTAGTAGCACCCGGTTTCCCACTCTGATTTACATTCTGTTCAGACAATCTCGGGCAATCTTTAATAAAGTGGTCAACTGATCCGTACTTGTAACAGGAGCGGTCATGGAACCTAAAACTCCCCGAATACCATTTACCACAATACTGGCACTCTGTTCAGCCTCGACGATCATTTCCAACACTGGCGACCAAAGTAACTCATGTACTTACAGGGGGTCTATTACGGTCTCGTCTAGAAAAGCCCGACATGTCTCTAGATCGGCCTAAATCATCTCTAAATTTCTTCGATGACTGTTGAAAGGGCTTTCCCAAAGATCTCTTACGAAACTCCTTTGCTCCCATATCAGCTTTTCTTTTCTCCTTACTGAGCTCTTCGGCTTTGCAAGCTCGCTCGACAAGTACCACAAATTCTCTGATTTCTAAAATGCCAACATACAACTTTATATCATAGTTCAGTCCATCTTCGAAACGTTTACACATCACAGCTTCTGAAGAAATGCATTCTCGCGCGTACCGGCTAAGCCTTACAAACTTTCGCTCATAATCAGTAACCGACATGGAACCTTGTTTAAGTTCAAGAAATTCTTTTCATTTTTGATCAATAAATCTCTGGCTGATATACTTTTTTCGAAACTCGGTTTGGAAAAACTCCCAAGTTACTTGCTCTCTGGGCACAACAAAAATCAACGTATTCCACCAATAGTAGGCAGAATCACATAGCAAGGAGATCGTACACTTTAGGCATTCATTGGGTGTGCAAGATAGTTCATCAAGTACCCGAATAGTGTTGTCCAACCAAAATTTAGCTTGCTCGGCATCGTCGCTGTCTGTAGCTTTAAATTCAGTAGCCCCGTGTTTTCGGATTCTATCAACTGGGGGCTTATTTAACCTTATCTGGTCAGTTACCGGAGGTATCGCAGGTGCAGGGGTTGTATTAGTCGGAAATGGGGGTTGTGGAACAGCCGTATTAGTTCGAATGTATTGGTTGAACCAATCATTCATTACGCTATAAAAAGCCTGTCTAGCTTCGTCATTCTGATTACTAGCAATAGGTTGAGAGTCCACCGGTGCTGTCCCTTGTGCGGGAGCAGGCGCTACACTCTCAAGATCATTAGCTACCGCTCGGTTGGGATCGGGATCCATTACTATAAACAAACACATTTTTAACTGTCAGAAATCACCACACTATCAAATAGACACACAATGGCATGTATAGCTAGACCCGAACGTATTACGGTAGTCCTAGAATCGACTAAACCGTAGCTCTGATACCAATGAAATTGTAACGCCCCGCACCCGAGACTGTTGCCGGAGTCGAACACGAGGTGTTAACGAACTTAATTCATTTATTTACACAGTTCATTTTAAAATTTTCAGACAAGCTGGCTAACTACGTCACTGTCACCTTAAAAATCATATCTCGAGTTCTAAAACTCGAAAACTGATTCCGTAAATTTTCCCTGAAACTAGACTCATATATCCATCTACAGATTTGTTTCTAGAATTTTTGGTCGGGCCAATTAGTACAGTTTATTAGTTAAAGTCTCCCCTATTTCAGGGTTCGACTACTCTGACCTTCATGCATTACAACTTAGATATCTCCCTGTACAGGGCTTCAATATATATGCCATTTGTTTCTAATGAAACTGGACTCAAAAAGAAATCTGTATATATAAAGCATGACTTCTAATTATTTCTGGTTAATTTATGGTAAATTTCCAAAGTTAGAACAGGGGATCTAGTAACCGTTTTGGCCCTGTTTCACGAAAACTTAAACATCTCATAAAATACGGCTCATATGGTCGTTTCGCTTCTTCCATATGAAAATAGTGTTCAATTACATAATTTATTCATTATTTAATTACATTCCTACTATTTTTAGTGAATTTTCAAACTCACATCACTGCTGCTGTCAGCATCTATTTTAAGGTAAATTTCACCTATTTCATAGTTTCCATGATTCAACTAGCCATTTGACATACATAGCACCAAATATGATCGTGATTAACCATTCCAATGGCTAATCATTGCCAAGCATTTCCACACCTCTCAATAACCATATATATATACAAAATGATTTTAATACTACGCTCAAAATTTTTAAGCCATTTTCGCATGGCTATCTGAATATATACACATTACCAAAGGTACTTGATTAACAACAAAGGTTAGTCCTATACATGCCATTATCAACGTTTAACTAAAAAAGTACCAAAAGGGCTTAGATAGTGTGGACGACTTCGACAATCCCGAGTCCGATAGCTGACGAACAAAAATCTATAAAACAGAGAATTAAAGAAACGGAATAAGCATTTAATGCTTAGTAAGTTTTGAGTAACGAAATTATTTACGACTAAAGTATAGCGTTCATATGACTAAATGAATAATTTCATATATGCACATTCTCAAAATCATAATTTCTTCACGCTTCAACCAATATATTCATACACAGGGTATCAAACCTAACTAGAGGCCGGAAGCTCGTTAATCAATTGAGCGAGTACTATTTGAAAGGAATCAACCTTTCCGATGCATATACGAAACATACCTTATCGTTTGTATTTTATGAGCGTATTAATTGAAATTATTACAGTAAGATCGCTCGCTTCCAAACCCAAGTATCTTCGGGATTTAGCTGGATATAGCAACTCGCACAAATGCCTTCGGGTCTTAGCCCGGATATAGTCACTAGCATGAATGCCTTCGGGACTTAGCCCGGATATAGTCACTAGCACAAATGCCTTCGGGACTTAGCCCGGGTATAGCAACTACTCGCACAAATGCCTTCGGGACTTAGCCCGGATATAGTAACTTGCACAAATGCCTTTGGGGACTTAGCCGAGATATCATCCGAATAATCAAGCACATATACCAATAAATCATGACACATCCATATTTAATTATCATAACTAGAATTCAAACACAAGATGCTTATCAACCATTACCATTTTCGGCTCAATAGCCACATACAAAGGGCACGATTTTGATTTGCTTTATAACATGATCTCTATACACATTCGGCTACCCGTCATAGGTATAAACTAATCACCTCAATATACAATTCAAGTATAATCATTATATCACCGTTTATTTGTTATGCTTATAAGTCATGACTTAATCAAATCATAAACTAAGTTTCATTACTCGAAAACTTACCTCGGATGTTGTCAAACGATTTCAATGGCTATTCGATCACTTTTTCCTTTCCCTTATCCAACTTTGATCCTCTAAGCTCTTGAGCTAAATCAAACAATTTACTTCCCAATCAAACACAATCACACGGCATCCAATACATTTTAGAACCATTCTTAACATATTTACTACTCATTTACAAACAAAATACTCATATCACATTTATAAAACTACAAGCCGAATATACCTATGTGTGACCATCCCAATTTAATCGATTTCTTGTTTTATGCACTACCACATATTCACACATATATATATTATGCCATTTACTCATAAACCCCATTATGCCGAATATTCATTAACCAATAGTCACACACACTACTTATGTACAAAAATTTATCCACCCTAGCCTATAGTTCATTCGACCATTCATCACTCAACCAAACAAAATTTCATAGCAAACTCCTATGACCAAACACACATATATACTTACATCCCAATACTCATAACATTCAAAATCACATTTTAAGTAAATTATCTTAAACAATGACGAATCCTTAAATGATTAAACATCAAATTTTTACTCAATTCCCAAACATATAAACAACATTTATTCATGACATCAAGCATCTTCATTTCGGCTATTACACATATATACACTAGCAATCAAATACTACCATTTGCACTTCACCTTAATAGCTAGCTTAGCAAACCTTAATTTAACATATAATTGTTCATAACACAATTAAAGCATCCTCTCTATTCCATCAATTCAAAACACATACATTGCCCAATAATATCCAAAATCATATTTGGCCTTAGTACTCAACTTGCTAGCCGATTTTTCTCCATCTAGCAACTAATGCACATATGTGCTCATTTGTTAGACTCTACTTCACCTAACTACCAATTTTTTTTCTTTTCATCCAAATAACATGAACAACAACCATTTCTTGAACATTTTCTCTTAACTGATTACTCATGTTACCAACAAGATTCAAAATTTGGACATGGGCTAAGCAAGGAGCTTAATGACTAACTCAAAAAAATGCTAGAAATCCAAGAATCATCCTTGAACTTACCTTGATTTAGATAACCACCATAGCTGAATTTTTCCAAGCTTGTTCTCTCCTAGTCACGGCAATGAGGAGCAAAAATGAAAACTTTGGTTTCTCCTCCCATTTACCACATGTTTTATTATTCTTAATTCCTTATTTTATTTGTAAACTAATAATGCTAATAGAAAATACATATTATCATCAATGACCCATACCATGGTCGGCCACTACTTATTATAAATGGAAATTTGACATGCAAACCCATCATTTTTATAACATGCATTAATAGGTCCTTATAGATTAACCTATCACCTTTTAAAAGTGTCACACATAAGTCCTATTAATTAAATTCACATGCAATCGACTAAATCGAAGCTTAAAACTTTCACACATTCATATTCACATATTTTAGACAATAAATATCATATTCAAATACTTCGGTGACTCGGTTTAGCGGTCCCGAAACCACTTTCCGACTAGGGTCAATTTAGGGCTGTCACATGGTATATGGCATGTATAGGCTAGTAAGTTGATGATATGTTTTGAGATATGATTTAGCCATGAGATTTGGCTTGCTTTTGATGTAAAAGTTGGTGTGCATTTAGCCATTTAAGTTGGCTTAATTTATGAGTTTGGTAAGTATTGTATGATAAATTTATGGCCTTGAGTTTTGGCATGTTCTGTATGGTTGTTGTGATGGATATAAGTTTGCTCAATTAGCTAATTGTCAATTGGTGTATTATTGTTTAGAAAATGGCATGTAGTGAAATGGTTGATGATAAAATAGCATGAATTGTAAACAAATTGACATGTTTTGGGTTGCCTATGAATGTATTAAAATGGTACCATTTTGGTTGCTAGATGTGCATGAGAAAAAAGTGGCAAATTGGCCTTGCAAATAGCCTATTGTTTTCCACAAGGCAGAGACATGGGCGTATGTTTCAGCCATGTGCATCACATGGTCATGCTACACGACCGTGTGTCCCCTGGGGTAGCCCTTCCATATTAAGTCAGTATATCCTACAAGTTTGACACGGTCTAGACACATGGGCGTGTCTATTCACCGTGTGTGGTACACGGGCTGGCACATGGGCGTGTGGTCTGCCTTGTGACCCAAGTCAGTAACCTCTCCAGTTTTCCCATGGCTATGGCATACGGGCGTGTCTCCAGCTGTGTGGTGCTAGTCAGTATGTATACCCTATTTTCATACGGCTTGTGACGTGGGCGTGTCTGGTGGATGTGTGAGGCACATGGCCTGTTCACACAGGCGCTTGACTCTTGAATGTTTGAGAATTTTCTAAGTATCCCAAAGTTTGCAAATGTTATCGTTTTAGTCCTTAACCTCGTTTAAGCATGTTTTAAGGTCACGTAGAGCCTTATAAGGGATATTGTGATTATATTGATCGATGCTTATGTGAAAAATGCATGACTTATGTTATGATTGATCGATAATGCCTCGTAACCCTATTCTGGCTATGAATACGGGTTAGAGGGTGTTACATATAGAGTATTACTGAAGTTTATAGAACAATTACAAATAATTCAGGTTGATTTCTATTCAATTTCTGTAAATGGTCTTGTTGTCCCTTGCATAGGCTCTCGAGACCCAATATAAACATTGGATTCGAATAGGGACTAAATCAGGATCTTAAAGAATTTTTTGCAAAATTTTAAAATTTTTCCTAATTACAGGGTTCACACACCCATGTGGTCAGGGTACATGCCCGTGTGACCATAGGACACGCCCATGTTGCAAGCCGTGTTTGATCTTGTATAGCTCTCTGACTTGTGAAATACGGCCAGCCACATGCCCGTGTGCTAGGCCGTGTAGTACACACACCTGAGACACATGCCTGTGTCTCTGCTCGTGTACTCAATTCTGAGCATTTTGTTTCTCAAATTTAAGATGCAGAGGACACACGGCCAAACCACATGCCCATGTGTCAGGCCTTGTGTCACACACGGTCAAGACACACGCCCGTGTGTCTACCTATGTGAACAAAATAAAGCCATTTCCTAGCTTTATTTCTCACCCAAAATTTTCCAATAAACTATACCAAATTTTACATTTATATACCAACCAATTCAAGCATCATAACCAATTTAATTATAACATCTAACATGGTACATCATTACATTCATTCATGTTTATAATATTACTCTTTTGTGAATATATATGTTAACATAATTTAATCAACCACACCAAACACATGGATATTCATTATGGTATAACCTTATAATTTTACCGAAACAAATCTTTACTAGCCATTCCAATAGCTAGATTACAATCAACCATTTACGTGCCAAAATGACCAAGTAACCTATACATGCCATTGTAACCATAATTGATTTACTGTATGTATCGAAATGGGCTGATGGATAGTGTGAGTGATCTCCACCAAGCTTCCAATCCAAGGAGCTTCCGATTTACTATAAAATAAGAAAATAAAACTAAGTAAGCATATAATACTTAGTAAGTTCGTATAATATGGTACTTAACTTGTCATTCATTCTATATCAAGATAAACATGAAAGGCACATTCAATCAATTTCATCTCAAGCCCTACACATATCCTCATTGCCTTTGTTAGTCATACATTCCACAATATCATCAAGAAACATATATGGAATCCACAACAATCAAATTTCTAGACATATATGCTTTCCACATCACATATTCATTTAACATGTATAAATCATATCTTTATATTACAAGTATATTTTCATAATAATTCATCTCGAGTTCAGATTATTTCATGTCAGAACTTTACTCACATTATTCAAAATATCAATGCCACACGAGTAGTATACTCAAGGTATACAAATATATAATCAAGGATGAACATATTCATCAAATAAACTTCATTTACAAATATCATCATCTCATGTTTCCATATATCAATTATCATGTATCATCATTTTCAAGTATTTTAGGTAGATACGTGTAATAACTCATTTCTTATTCATATATTCTCATGTTAGGACTTTTCTCATTGAATTTATCTAAAATATTGATGGATACACAGGTAGTACACTCGAGGTGTACAAATCAGGATCCGTCAATTCATGTTTAGGGGTACTCGTTAGGGCACATAACTAGGGAGCACACTCTCGAGCCACATATCAGGATGCTTAGATGAGCCCTGTAACCATGTAACAGGACACTTATCCGGGCAAATCAGGAAACTCATAAGAGTTTTACTCAGGAAGCTCATAAAGCTAATCAGATATCTCCGAAGAGATACTTTCAAGAAACACTGAATAAGGTAACAGAGAGTTCAAGTGAGCCATGTCAGGAAGCTCATAAGAGCTTATAATAGGACACTCATGTAGAGTTGTGTTTGTGGCTGCATTATATGCTGGATCACAATCGATCAAATCATGTAACAGGACACTCACAAAGAGTTGTGGTAGTGCGCAACACATGCTAAATCACTACCGATCAGGATGCTTGCAGTAACTGTATAATACGATGCTTGAAACGGTTTTTATCAGGATTACTCGTCTGAGTTAAATCCTGTCCGCAACATATGCAGGGCTATATTCATTACGGGAAATCACGTATCTATGGACTTTCATTAATTCAAACGAGATTTAACATTTTTCAGGTATTATCAGGCATGTGATTATTTCATACATCTATAATATTCATATATTTCAAATAAACACATTCGACATACATTTCAAGCATAAAAATAACATTTTTATCATTTATCATGTATCGGGCATTATCATTTATTTCAAGCATTATCATTAATTGGTTTTGTCAGATATGTTTTCAATGTCATATATATATATGATATTTATACAATTCACACACACAACATTTAGTTCAAGCATATAAATTTACACAACATAGTTACACGAACTTGCCTTGACAAATGTTGGTATACGTAAAATCTACTAATCCGACATTTTTCTCTTTTGCTCGTTCTAACTCCAAAATTGGTCTATCTGGATCTATATGAGTAAATTTAACATCAATTTAGTACAATTGAAACTCAATTTAGTCCAAATCACATCTTAGGAAAAATTACCATTTTGCCCCTAAACTTTTAATGAATGACGATTTCGTCCCTGGGCTCAGAAAATAAAATTCATGCAATTTACTCCTTATTCCAAGCCTAGCTAAAATTTTAGTATAAAATTTACAGCACATGTATTCTATAAGATTCAGAATTTTTCTTCAATTTTAACAACTTTACAATTTAGTCTCTAAATCATGTTTTCATCAAAATTCACTTTGTAAATGTTGTTTATCTATTAACAACCTTTCATATTCTATCATAAATTTCAAAATTTCAGCATATTCAGCCATGGAAAAATTTTCATACTTTGGTAACTTTACAAATTAACCCCCAAAATAGATATATTAACTTATTTTGATCTTGAAAATATAAAAATACTAAAAATGGGACATGAATACTTACCTAATTTGGCCAAGAAAACTTGCTTTCTCTTTCCTAGGGTTTCCATGCAAAATATTTGGGGAACATGATGATAAATGATGTTATTTTGTTATTTAAAAATTTGTCATCTTTAATTCTTTTGATTTCCGATTTAGTCTTTAACCTTTTTCTAATTTTCCATGAATGAATCATCCAAAAATATCTACCAACGTTTCATTAATGGTCTAATTACAATATAAAGACCTCCAATTTAAAGTTCTATAGCTATTTAATCCTTTTAGCAATTAGAACTCAACTTTTGCACTTTGTGCAATTTGGTCCTTTATCAAATGAAACATGTAATCAATAAAATTTCTTTACGAAAATTTCTCACAATATTATTATCATACTGTAGATCATAAAATAATATTAAAGTAATTTTTTCTTTCTGAACTCAGATCTGTGGTCTCGAAACCACTGTTCCGACTTTATCAAAAATGGGATGTTACAGTCATTGGACGGTTTGGGATGTGTTTTGATGCAAGAGGGAAAAGTGATAGCTTATGCTTCCAAATAATTGAAACCGCATGAAAAGAAATATCCGACGCACGATTTAGAATTGGCTGCTATTGTTTTCACTTTGAAAATTTGGTGAAACCATTTATTCGATGAGAAGTGCCATATATTTATCGATCACAAGAGTTTGAAGTATATAATGAATTAGAAAGATTTGAATTTGTGACAACCAAGATGGCTTAAATTGTTGAAAGATTATGAATTAGTGATTGATTATCATTCGAGGAAAGCGAATGTAGTCACGAATGCCCTGAGTAGAAAATCTTTGTTTGCGTTGCGAGCAATGAATACACAGCTAACCTTGTCTGATGATGGTTCAATTTTAGCTGAGTTAAAATCTAAACCATTGTTTCTTCAGCAAATTTGTGAAGCTCAAAAATGTGACGATGAAATGCAAGCTAAAAGAATGCAGTGCGAGTCAACTATTGATTCAGAGTATCAGATCAGATTCGATAATTGTTTGATATTCCAAAATAGAATTTGTGTACCAAAGAATTCTGAGCTTATTCAAAAAATTTTATACGAAGCACACAGTGGTTGTTTATCAATTCATCCAGGGAGTACTAAAATGTACAATGATTTGAAACAATTGTACTGGTGGTCGGCCATGAAATGAGACATTTCAGAGTTTGTGTCAAGATGCTTAATTTGTCAACAAGTTAAAGCCAAACATAAAGTGTCTTCGGGATTACTTTAGCCAATGATGATACCAGAGTGGAATAGGATAGAGTTATGATGGATTTCGTACCGGGATTACCCCTATCTCTGAAAAGGAAAGATGCTATTTGGGTTGTCATTAATCGACTGATAAAATCCACACACTTCATTCCAATATGTCCAGACTTTTCACTTGATAGATTAGTTGAGTCGTACATCTTTGAGATTGTTAGATTGCACAGGGTGCCAGTTTCTATTATTTCAAATAGAGATCTGAGGTTTACATCGCGATTTTGGAAGAAATTACAAGAAGCCTTGGGTACACGATTGCATTTTAGCACTTCTTTTCATCCTCAAACCGACGGTTAGTCTAAGAGAGTAATTTAGATTCTCGAATATATGCTTCATTGTTGTGTTTAGAGTTTGAAGGCAATTGGGAAAAATATTTACCATTGGTTGAATTCGCGTATAACAACAGTTTTTAATCGAGCATAAAGATGGCACCGTATGAGGTATTATATGGTCGTAAATTCCAAACTCTGTTGTACTAGACAGAACTTAGTAAAAAAAAGATTCACGGGGTTGATTTGATTAGAGAGACAGAAGAGAAAGTGAAAGTAATTCGCGACAATTTGAAGGCAGCTTCAGATTGATAGAATTTTTACGCGAATTTGAAACGTAAAGACATTGAATTTCAAATCAGTGACAAAGTATTTTTGAAAGTATCTCTGTGGAAGAAGATTCTTCGATTTGGTCGCAAAGCCAAATTGAGTCCGCGATTTATCGGGCCGTATAAGATTATTGAAAGAATAAAGCCAGGAGCATATCGACTAGCTTTACCGTTAGAGTTAGAAAAGATTCAAAATGTATTTCATGTTTCGATGTTGCATCGATAAAGATTAGATCCGTCACATGTAATTGCTCCAACAGAGATTGAAATTCATCCTGATATGACGTATAAGGAAGAACCGATCAAAAATTTAGCTCGATATGTTAAAGAGTTGAGAAATAAGAGCATAGCGTTAGTGAAGGTTTTGTGGCAATGTCACGGGGTTGAAGAAGCTACATGGGAACCTGAGGAAGCTATGAGAAAATAGTACCCTAACCTCTTTTCCGGTAAGATTTTCGGGGACGAAAATTCTTAAGGGGGAGAGTTGTAACAACCTATTTTTAGTCAAATCGAAACAGTAGTTTCAGGACCAAAAATTCAAGGTCGAATTAATTATTTTATTATTATTTTAATGTCTACAATATGATAGTATGATTGTGTGAAATTTTTGTTAAGAAATTTTATTGTTTAAATGCTTAATTTGATAAATAGGACTAAATTGCATAAAGTGTAAAACTTCTGTTCTATTAGCTAAAGGTGTCTAATAGCTATGGAATCTTAAATTAGAGGTCCTTATGTGGTAATTAGCCCATTTATGAGATAGTGGATGATAGTGGCTTGGTATTTGGTGTAATTTATAAGTATTTTAAATCTTAAATATGTAATTAGGTTATTAATGACAAAAATAAATAAAACAAATTTGTCATCATTTTCAATTATCATCTTCCACTGATTTTCATAAGGGAGAGAAGCCATTCTTGTACTTGATATTCGACTAAGCTTCCATTACTCATATTGGTGTGATTTTTGTCTCGTTTTTAATGATTTCTATATTTTTGAGATCGTTGCAGCTTAATCTAACTAGCCCAAGGACTAATTTGCAAAATTGTTAAAGTTTTAGAGTTTTGCCATTGATGAATACATGTGTATTTTTATGTTTGATGATAGTAAATGTGTAACACCCCTCTCTCGTATTCAACGCCGGGATAAGGTTAAGGAGCATTACCGAACTTATAAAACAATTAAACATCCATTTAGCATACATTTTCTCAATTCAATCATTCATCATTCAATCTTAAACAAATTGTCCCTAATATGAGCCTTTGAGGTCCTAAACATACATTGGGAGTGGTTAACATCTAAAATATTTAATAGTTTTGCAAAATAGTCCCTGGGTTAGCTAGTACTAGTTGTAACGATCACAAAAACATAGAAATCATTAAAAACGAATTAGAATTGCATACCTAATTAAATGACTTAGGGTTGCCGAAACTTAAACTGCCATGGCTGCCATTCTTTCTCAATTTTTGGTTGTTCATAAGATAGTGGAAGATGATACTTAATTTGGTTTTTGTTTATTTTAAGTTTCATTACCAAATTACAATTATAACCTTAATAAATATTTTTTATTTCACTACCTGCCAAACCATTATCATCCATTAACTCACTAATGGGTTGATTATCACTTAAGGACCTTGACTTTAAGGTTCTATATCTATTTAACACCTTTAGCTATAGAACACAAGTTTTACACTTTATGCGATTTAGTCCTTTTTATCAAATTAACCATTCAAACGATAAAATTTCTTAACAAAATTTTCACACAATCACTCAATCATGCTGTAAGCATTAAAAGAATAATAAAATAAATATTTCAACCTCATATTTGTGGTCCCAAAACCACTGTTTTGATTTGACTAAAAATGGGCTGTTACAACTCTCCCCGCTTTAGGGATTTTCGTCCTCGGAAATCTTACCAGTAAAATGGTCAGGGTATTGTTTTCTCATAGTTTCATCGGGCTCCCACGTAGCCTCTTCAACACTGTGATGTTGCCAAAGTACTTTCACGAGAGTTATGCTTTTATTTCTCAACTATTTAACCTTACGTGCTAGAATTCTGAACGGTTCTTCGTTGTATGTCATATTAGGTTGAATTTCGATCTCTGACGGAGAAATCACATGTGATGGATTCGATCTATATCGACACAACATCGATACATGAAATACATTATGGATCTTCTCTAGCTCAATTGGTAATACTAGCCAATATGCCACTGGCCCTATTCGTTCAATAATCTCATATGACCCAATAAAACACGAACTCAATTTACCTTTACGACCAAATCGAAGGATTTTCTTCCACGGAGACACTTTCCAAAACATTTTGTCATCGATATGAAATTCAATGTCTTTTCATTTCAAATCTGCGTACGATTTCTGACGATGTGAAGTTTCTTTTAAATAATCACGAATTACTTTCACTTTTTCTTCAGTTTTTTAACCAAATCAACCCCGTTAATCTGTTTCTCGCTAAGCTCAACCAACAACAAATATTTCTCCCAATTGCATTCAAACTCTAAAAAAAATCTGAGCATATCTTCGAGGATCTGTATTACTTGTTCTGACTGTCCGTTAGTTTGTGGATGAAAAGTTGTACTAAAATTCAATTTTGTACCCAGAGCTTCTTGCAATTTCTTTCAAAATTGCAACGTAAACCTTGAATCTCTATCCAAAATAATCGAAATTGGCACCCCGTGCAATCTAACGATTCAGAAATATACAACTCAACCAATTTATCAAGTGAAAAGTCAGTACGTACTGGGATGAAATGTGCAGATTTCATCAGTCGATCAACAACAACCCAAATTGCATCTTTCTTATTCGGAGACAAAGGCAATCCCAATACAAAATCCATCGTAACTCTGTCCCATTTACACTCTGGTATCATTACAGGCTAAAGTAAACCCGAAGGTACTTGATGCTCGGCTTTCACTTGCTGACAAACTTAGAAATGTCTCGTTTCATACCTGACCACCAATACAACTTCTTCAAATAATTGTACATTTTGGTACTCCTAGGATGAATAGATAAGTAACCATTATGTGCCTCATGTAAAATTATCTGAGTTAACTTTGAAATTTTTGGTACGCAGATTCTATCTCAGAACATCAAACAATCATCAGATCCAATTTGGTACTCTAAATCACTAGTCGACTCGCATTGCACTCTTTTAGCTTGTAAATTATTATCACATTTCTGAGCTTCACAAATTTGCTGAAGAAATACTGGTTTAGCTTTTAACTCAGCTAAAATCATACCACCATTAGATAATGTCAACCGTGTATTCATTGCTCTCAAAGCAAACAACGATTTTCTAGTCAAAGCATCCGCGACCACATTCTCTTTCCTCAGATGATAATCGATTACTAATTCATAGTCTTTTAATAACTCAAGCCATCTCCGTTGTCTCAAATTCAAATCTTTCTAAGTCATAATACATTTTAAGCTTTTATAGTCAGTAAAGATATGACATTTTTCACTGTACAAATGACGATGCCAAATTTTTAATGCAAATACAATAGCAGCCAATTCTAAATCATGCATCAGATTATTCTTTTCATATGATTTCAACTGTGTAGAGCCATAAGCTACAACTTTTCCCTCTTTTATCAATATACAACCCAAACCGTTCAATGACGTATCACTGTAAATCACAAATTCTTTACCTGACTCAGGTTGAACCAACACTGGTGCCTCAATTAACAACACTTTCAATTGATCAAAACTTTGTTGACATTTCTCAGACCATTCAAACTTTACATATTTCTGTAGCAGTTTGGTCATTAGTGTAGAAATCATCGAGAACCCTTTAACGAAATGTCGATAGTAACCAGCCAATCCCAGAAAACTTCTGACCTCAAATACATTTCTAGGTGGTTTCCAATCAATAATTGTAGAAATCTTACTCGGATCCACTCGAATGCCATCCACCGAGACAATATGTCCTAAAAATCTGACTTTCCGGAGCCAAAACTCACATTTTCTAAATTTAGCATACAATTGCTTATCTTCAATGTTTTCAACACAATCCTCAAGTTCTCAACATGCTCAAACTCATCTCATGAATAGATCAGAATGTCGTCAATGAACACAACAACAAATTTGTCTAAATACGGTCTAAATATCTAATTCATCAAATCCGTAAAAATGGCAGGAGCATTAGTCAATCCAAAAGGCATAAAAAGGAATTCATAATGTCTGTACCTCATTCTGAATGAAGTTTTTGGCACATCAGAGTCTTTAACTCGTAATTGATAATAACCAGATCTTAAATCAATCTTTGAAAACACTGTTGCACCCTTCAACTGATCAAACAAATCATCTATTCTCGACAACAGATACTTGTTCTTTGTTGTAACCTTGTTTAGTTGTCTATAGTCAATACATATTCTCATTGACCCATCTTTCTTCTTTACAAACAATTTTGGCGCACCCCAAGGTGAAAAACTTGGTCGTGCGAAACCTCTATCTGTTACCTCTTGCAACTGAGCTTTCAACTCTTTCAACTCTATCAGAGCCATTCTGTATAGAGCTATAGATATCAGAGATGTTCCTGGTACTAATTCAATAGAAAACTCAACCTCTCTAACCAGTGACAACCCAGTAAATTCTTCTGGAAATATATCCAGATATTCACAAACCACAGGCACCAATTCAATCTTCTTTCTTGACGCCTTAGTATCTAAAACATATGCTAGGTATGCATTCCAACCTTATCTCACATATCTCTGAGACAACATTGCTGAAATCACTATTGGCAATCCACTTGACTCATCAGATTCAACCCGAAGAATTTCATTATTGTGACACTTCAATTCTATAATCTTTCGTCTACAGTTCACAATGGCATCATGTAGAGTCAACCAATCCATACCCAGAATCACATCAAACTCATCAAATGGTAAAAACATCAAGTCAGCCAGAAAACAGTAACCCTGAGTCATTAAAGGACAGTTCTTGCATACTTTATCAACTAGAACATACTTGCCTAAGGGGTTCGATACTTTAATCACAAATTCAGTAGACTCAACAGGCAAACTCTTAATAAACAATAAAATCATACAGATATACGAATAAGTTGCTCTAGGATCAATCAATGCAATCACATTAGTGTCACAAAGAAAAAATGTACCGGTGATAACATCTGGCGACGTTGCTTCTTCGCGGTTGCGAAAAACATAAGCTCTAGCAGGTGCCCTGGCTTCAGATCTCATAACTGAATCCCTAGTCACACCTCTACCACTGGACACATTCCCTCTCGCAGTCGTATTGCTCGATCTAACATTCTAAATTTTATCTTTCTTAGATAAATTTGGGCAATCTCAAATAAAATGATCTGGCAAGCCACATTTGAAACAAGCTCTATTATTCTTATTCAAACACTCTCCAAAATGTTTTCTCCCACACTGTTGACACTCAGGTCTGTTGTAACACCCCAAACCCGGCACAAACGTTATGGCCGAATCTGATGTGCCACATTGAAGTTGAAAATCCATGTTTCATTTTAGTGCTTTAAAAATTGACTTTTGTTAAGCTAACAAAGTGAATGGGAGCTGGGCACGAGGTAGGAATCCGTAACAGAGGAGGTGAGCCATGAAAGCTGCTTAAGTACCAAGCTCTTCTAATGGATCCAATCCTAGACATGCCCACAACCATTGTCACACTTGGTTAAATCGAGTTGTAATTTATTTAAGTTGAAATCTTTGATAAATCGGATAATCGTGGCGTGGTGTTATTTTGAAAACAATTATCATTTTGAAAACACGTCCTAAGTCTAGCCCATTTATTAACAAATAGATTAAAGTTATTAAAAATAAAATAATCCTAGAAAAATAATTAAAATGGCCTTATTACAACCCAAAACCAAACAATAATATTAATAAGATAAAACTTATAAAGAAATAAATCGGCTACTTATTGCAATTAAAAGAAACAGAAATAGTAGTGTGGCCATCTCTGAGCCCCTCACAGCTCCAAACCATCTAAGCTTAGGGATTACCTGCACTGTTAGAAACGGGGTGAGTTTACGACAACTCAGTGTGTAATCCCAATAACAAACAAACAGTGAAAACACAGTATCAGTACAATCTGGGCCAAAGCCCTATTCAGTCTCGACATATACTGGGCCGAAGCCTTTCGTTTAACGGTTACTGGGCCGAAGCCTTTTCATAAATCAAATCACTGGGCCGAAGCCTTTTCATAAAGCATATCACTGGGCCGAAGCCTTTATTGTAAACGGTATGGCCCATAGGCCCATTTCAATAACACATGAAATATCAATGAATGTATGCAAGCCCATTTGGGGAGACTACTCAACCCACCATCCGCTACTCTCCACCCGTGCCAACCAACACACCATGTGGGGAATAACTCAACCCACCCAACCAACACACCACTGGCAGCATAGCTGCTTTATCATATATCTGGAGGCCTAGCCTCTTTAATAACTGGGGCAAAGCCCTTTTCGGTAAACTTGGGCAAAGCCCTTTTCAATAAACTGGGGCATAAGCCCTTTTCGGTAAACTGAGGCATAAGCCCTTTTTAATAAACTGGGGCATAAGCCCTTTTGCACTTCCTCCATCCATATAAAAACCCAACCCAATGCATTTATGAATTCATCATGTGCATTGCATAGATATCATGTGCATATCATGCATATCATGTGCATATCATATCAATCATGTATATGATACCCCACGTATCAAATTTATAATTAAACCCTAGGGGTATAATGGTTATTTTTACCTAGGGGCAAAACAGTCATTTTCACATTATAAGGGTAATTTCGTAATTTTACCAAATATCAGGGTTTTCCATGTTTATCAACAATTATCAATATTTCCGAGTGTTTAAACAATGATCTTTAACCCACTTTATCAAACTCGAGCTTTTGGTCCCAAAACCTCTAATGGGCCCTACGAATGTCGATTTAGCCCATTAAGCCCACATAATCCAAATTTTACAACAGTACTAACCGTGTTAACATGCAACTTTTCCATATTCCATTTTCTATCAGTTTTACCCAAATGGGCCCGATTCTAGCCCATTGAGGCCCAACTTACCATCGTGCACAAAATTGAGTTCTTGCATGTTCCATCGATCCAAACACCGATCATATCGTATATATCGCATCTATACCCAAACGAAACATTACAAGTTCCCAAAATACCGATCTTTTAGCATTTCGGCTTCTCAGCAAATATTAATCTAAGCTATTACGAGGGTTAGTACACACCTGTTATGGGTTGAAGTTGAAACGTTTCCATAATCAATCACCTACGATAACCACCACCTGTCACTCAAACTTAACTAATCTAATATCAATATATGTAAATCCTAAGCACATCAGTCATACGAAACATAAAGGTATATTCGTCATTTTACCATACAAGGGTATTACGATCACTTTACCCTACAGGGGCTTTACGGTCTTTTTACCTATTAAGGGTATTGTAGTCATTTCATCCTACAAGGGTGTTTTGGTAAATCTACAAACCAAGGGTATTTCAGTAATTTTGTAAACTAATGGTATTTCTATAATTTTTAGAAAGTCAAGGGTATTTCTATAAATTTGTAAATTAGGGGTATTTTGGTAATTTTACAAATTGAGGGCATTTCGGTAATTTCACAAACCAGTGGTATTTTGGTAACTTTACAAACTAGGGGTAGTTTGGTAATTTTACAAACCAGGGGTATTTTAGCAATTTTACAGACTAGGGTATTTTGGTAATTTTACTGATCGAGGGTATTTTGGTAATTTTGTAAACCAAAGGTATTTTAGTAATTTTGTAAATCGAGGGTAAAATAGTAATTCTGCAAATCAAGGGTAAAATGGTAATTCTGTAAATCGAGGGTAAAATGGTAATTCTATAAATTGAGGGTAAAACGGTAATTCTATAAATCGAGGGTAAAACGGTAATTCTGTAAATCGAGGGTAAAACGGTAATTTTGAAAATCGAGGGTAAAACGGTAATTCTATAAATCGAGGGTAAAATGGTAATTCTATAAATCGAGGATAAAACGGTAATTCTATAAATCGAGGGTAAAACGGTAATTCTACAAATCGAGGGCATTTCAGTAATTTGGTAAACTAAAGTATTCTAAACAGGGATAACAATACGAATGGGCCTAAAGCCTATTCTCGGCCCAAATGGGCCCACACGCTCGTGTGGCCCTTTTAGCCCAAATCTAGCCACAAATATGAGATTCACCTAGCCTAGTCCAATATTTACTACACAATCAAACAACTTATCCAATTGGGCCCGTAGGCCCATTGGGCCCACATGGCCCCTTTCGGCCCATTGCGGCCCGAAGTAGCCATCCTATAGCTAAAGTAGTGAGAAATACACACCTGATAGGAGACTGGAGTTAATCCACGCTCTGAGCACTCTTAGCCGACGCCCAACCCAAACGAGCACGCCATACAGCGAAAGGGATCAGCCAAGAAAGGTACCTTTACTCTCCTCATGGTTCTCTCTATTTAAAGCCAGCTTCGCAACCACTCTTATGTTAGCTTCCCGATGTGGGATCCCTCCAACATCAGAGTTTAAATTCAACACCAACTCTTGCCGCCCCTGTTAGCAAAATAAATGCTCCTTGCTTGCCATGGGATTCGAAACCATGCCTTCCCTCAGTTGCTCCACACGCTACTTGCCACTAAGCCATAAGGCTTTTTATGTTATATTTTATCCCCAATTAATTATAAGGTCTAAAGGCCGAAGTCCAGGTTCCCTAAAAAAACCAAAATAAATTGCAAGAGCCAAGGCTTGAACCCAGGCTCCCATACAACCTTAATGATGCCACAACCACTAGACTACAAGCTTCCTTGTGTCATTTATTTAACACAATAATTTAAAAGCCCTCATCCAAGCATCCAGGTTTTTTTTTTCTCTTAATACCAAAATTTTTGCTAAAGCCCAAGTTTGAACCCAAGATTTCCCCAACACTTCTCAAAGCCATTAACCACTAAAGCAAACATTTAATTGTGTCATTTCATTGTACAATTAAATACCTATATACAACCTCCTTACGGACCTGCACTCAAGGCCCAATACTTCTAGGCCCAAATTCGGGGTGTTACATCTGTTATTTCTCACACTGCCAACAATCGAGACATAAGTAACTTGAGCTTTAGGATTCACATGTTGATTCCCACGATCTCTATTCTGGTGTTCTACTGATGCCTTCGATCGACTATAGGAATCTTGGGATTTCTTTGATGAAGAATGATAAGATTTATTTATCGGTCTTTTTTCTTGAATCTCTAGCCTTTGAATCAGCTTTCTTCTTTTCTCGACTAAAGTCTTCAACTTTGCAAGCCCGATCAACTAACACAACAAATTCTTTTAAATCTAATATCCCGACCAGAAGTTTAATATCTTCATTCAATCTGTCAACAAACTACTTGCACATAATTTCTTCAGTAGAAACATACTTCCGAACGTACTTTCTCAGTCGTATAAATTCTCTTTCATATTCAGTTACAGTCATGCGGCCTTGTTTCAGTTCTAAAAACTCTTTATGCTTTTGATCCAGACACCGTTGACTGATGTATTTCTTTCAGAACTCGGTCTGAAAGAATTTTCAGGTGACTCTCTCCCTCTCACTACGGATACTAACTTATTCCACCGCTAATATGTGGTGTCTCTCAGAAAGGATATAGCACACTTTAAACATTCAGCCGGCGTGCAAGAAAGCTCATCAATTCAATTATAAAATAATTAAACATCCATTTAGCATACATTTTCTCAATTCAATTATTCATCATTCAATCTCAACCAAATTGTCCCTAATATGAGCTTATGAGGTCCTAAACATACATTGGGAGTAGTTCGGGATAAACAGATAACTTTATTCCTTCCCCAATCTAAGTCCGTATTTCTCCTTTCTTGATCCAAATATATTCAAAATTAACTTATTTAATTATCTATTTATTCAATTCAATCAAAAACATACATTAGGGCTATTTTACATATTTGCCCCTAAACTTTCACATTTTTACAATTTAGTCCTTTTTACACAAAATCACAAAATCATGAAATTCCTTTAATACCCATGATATTCGAATTACTATAATGCTCTTAGCAGCCCATATTTCTCATTTATTTCACATTTTAACCACAAAATTTCAACATTTCTTAATTTAATCCCTATTTTGTATTTTCACTAAAAATCACTTAACAAGACTTGTATATCTATCAACAAACATTCAAATCTATCAAGAAACTTCAAAACACATGCTATTTCATCAATGGCAACATCTAAAATCTTTAACAGGTTTGCAGAATAGTCCCTGGGCTAGCTAGTACTAGTTTCAACGATCACAAAAACATAGAAATCATTAAAAACGATTAGAATGCATACCTGATCAAATGACTTAGGGTTGCCGAAACTTAAAATCCTATGGCTGTCATTCTTTCTCAATTTTCGATTGTTAATAAGATAGTGGAAGATGATACTCAATTTGGTTTTTGTTTATTTGAAGTTTAATTACAAAATTACAATTATAACCTTAATAAATATTTGTTATTTCACTACATGCCAAACCATTATCATCCATTGACTCACTAATGGGTTAATTATCACTTAAGGACCTTAAGTTTAAGGTTTTGTAGCTATTTAACACCTTTATCTAATAGAACACAAGTTTTACACTATACGTGATTTAGTCATTTTTATCAAATTAACCATTCAAACGACAAAATTTCATAGTGAAAAATTCACACAATCACTCAATCATGCTATAAACATCAAAATAATAATAAAATAAATATTTTGACCTCAAATTTGTTGTTGTAAAACCACTGTTCTAATTTGACTAAAAACGGGTTGTTACAAAATGTATGCTTGTTGTTAGATAAACAACATTTGTAAAGTAATTTTTTGTAAAATTGTCAATTAGGGATTAAATTGAGAAATGTGTAAATTTTCTGCTAAAAATGTGAAATAAATGAAAATTTTGGGCTGCTAGGGGCTTAATTGATATTCGGCTGTAATGGGTTGAAATTGAATTGCATGAATTTGTATTTTTATGAAATAAGGACTAAATTGTAAAAATATTAAAATATTAGGGGAAAAAGTGTAAAGTTGACATAAGATACATTTTGGGCTAAATTGAATAGAATTATAATTAAATAAGTTAATTTTGATTACATATAGATCAAGAAAAGCGAAACTCGAATTTAGATCGTGGAAAAACAAAGTGTTGGACTAATCGACTCATTCATCGTTTTTGCATTCGAGGTAAGCTCGTATGTTAATAAGCATTTGTATAATTGTGTTTTAAATGCTTTATTATTGAATTATTTGTGAATACGAACGTACACATATATTCGACGAAGTTTCAGCATTGAGAAATCCCAGTTGAACCTTAGGAATAGATTAGGATACAAAAGACATGTCATTAGGGGTTATGTGATTTTGGTGCTAGTCATACGTCCTATCGATGGCTGAGTTATCCGGCATGTGTTTTGGATTCTCTTCAGCTTGTGTGAGCAGCACCGTGTAGCTTCATCATGACCATCAGCTTGTGTGAGAAGACCCATTGATAGCTCGAGAGTGAGCATTATATGTCATATGAGATTAAGATAGCTTCAGCTATGTATTGGAACTCAAGGTGCGAGATTCTAGAGTATCTAATAGTATTCCAAATGGTTTAATAGGTATATCAAAGATATTAAATGGTGAGAAATAGATACGTATCAGTACTGGTGTGTACGAAAGCTATACGAACATTGAAACTATGAAAGTTATGAGATCTTGATTAATTATGTGATTGAATATATGTTAACATTATAATTACATGATTTTGAAGTATACTATGTTATATTGCTTGAATGGTAATTAAATGGTGAGTTTTACTTATTAACTGTATGAGCTTACTAAGTTTTATAGCTCACTCTATTTATTTTTATGTGTTTTATAGTGATTTTCAAAGCTATCTCGGATTTGGGAATCGTCAGATATCTCATCACACTATCAAGCTATCACTTTGGTACTTTTGAACTTATATTTTGGTTATATGGCATGTATAGGAATTTTGGTAATTTTAGTTTATGGTTTGGTAATGAATTTAGCCATTTGAATTGTCTTGTTAATGTTAAGTGTATGGTTTTGTGTATACTCATGAGAGTTGGCTTAATTTGGTATATTTGGTGATGTATATATATGAGCAAATGGCCTTGGTTATGCATTAGGTAATTGATATATAAATGCTTGTGGTGAATGGTTGTTTGTGAATTGGTATGCTTGTGATTTAGGTAGAGGGATGTATAATAAAAGTGTATATATGATGTCAGCTAGTTAAGTAAATTGAGAATGTGAGTTTGGTATAAAATTGAATAGCCTAATACGGTACTTGTATGCCTTGTTGTTTTTGGTATGGAAATGGTATGAATTATGTTTGGTTGAGGTTGGTTGAATGCCTATTTATGCCATATGATGTGCCATTTGGTTTATATAGGTGTATGCAAATTTGGGTGAGAAAGATGGCTTGGTAAATAGCCTATTTTTGTCCACACGGGCAGAGACGCGAGTGTGTGTCTCAACCGTTGTGACACACGGTCTGGTGACACAGCTGTGTCTCCCCTGGTGTTTAATTAGAAACGAAGTCAATATGCTCCACACGGCCCAACACACGGGCGTGTTGTAACACCCCGTACCCGAGTCCGTCGCCGGAGTCGGACACGAGGGGTTTGCAGACTTAAATCACTTCTTTGCACAATCCATTTTAAATTTTCCAGGCAAGCTGGCTAACTGCGTCACTGTCACCTTAAAAATCATATCTTGAGTTTCACAACTCTAAAATCAGCTTCGTGATTTTTCCCTGAAACTAGACTCATATTCCCATCTACATATTTTTTTCTAGAATTTTTGGTTGGGCCAATTAATACAGTTTATTAGTCAAAGTCTCCCATGTTACAGGGATCGACTACACTGACCTTTGCGCATTACGACTTGGATATCTCCCTGTACAGGGCTTCAATACTGATGTTGTTTGTTTCTATAGAAACTGGACTCAAAAAGAAATCTATGCATATATGGAATGACTTCTAATTATCTCTGGTTAATTTATAATGAATTTCCAAAGTCGGAACAGGGAATCCAGAAACCATTCTGGCCCTATCTCACGAGAACCTGAATATCTCTTAACATACTGTCCATATGATCGTTTCGTTACTTTCCTATGAAAATAGATTCATCAAGGTTCGTTTACATAATTTATTCACTATTTAATTCCATTCCTACTATTTTTAGTGATTTTTCACATCCACATCACTGCTGCTCCTAGCATCTGTTTTTTTTAGGTAAACTTTACCTATTTCATGATCCTCCATGGATCAACTAGAGTTTGTCATACATATTCCAAAAGTGATCAAGAATAACCCTTCCCATGGCTAACCGTTACCAACATTTCCATACCTCTCGACGGACAACATACAAAACGATTATAATGCTATGATCAAAGTATATTTAAGCCATTTTCGCATGGCTATCCAAATTTACACAAAACCGAAGGGTACATGACCAACAACAAAAGGGTAGTCCTATACATGCCATTTCAAAGTTCAACCAAAATTGTACCAAAAGGGGGCTTTGATAGTGTGGGAGACTTCGACTTCCAAAAATCCCGAGTCTGATAGCTGACGAGCCAAAATCTATAAAACAGAGAAACAAAGAAACGGAGTAAGCAATTTATGCTTAGTAAGTTTTGAGCAAGGGATTCCAGCACAACAAAAGTATAGCATTCATATAGCTAAACGGATAATTTCATATGCACAAATTTTCAATATCATACTTACTTCACATTACCAACCCTTATGTTCATACACAAAAGATCAACTTAGCCAAAGGCCGGTAGCTCATTTATCGACTGAGCGAATACAGATTTGTAAGGGATCAACTAATTCAAAGCACACACGAAACATACCTCATCGCTGGGATTTTACGAGCGTATTAATTTAAATTTTTACAGCAAGATCGCTCGTTCCCAAATCAAGCATCTTCGGGGTTTAGCCGGATATAACCACTCGCACAAGGCCTTCGGGTCTTAACCCGGATATGGTCACTAGCATAAATGCCTTCGGGACTTAGCCCGGATATAGTCGCTAGCACAAATGCCTTCGGATCTTAGTCCGGATGTAGTCGCTTAGCACAAAAGCCTTCGGGACTTAGCCCGGATATCATTCGAGTAACCATGCACATATATCAATAAATCATGACACATTCATATTTCATTTTCATTACCAAAGCTCAAACACAAGACACTTATCACATTTACAATTTCGGCTCAATAGCCACATATAAGAGCATGATTCTGATTTACTTAAGACATAATCTAATCGAATCATAATTTAAGTCTCATTACTCGAAAACTTACCTTGGATGTTGTCGAACGATTCCGATGGCTATTCGACCACTTTTTCCTTCCCTTTATCGGATTTAGTTCCCCTTTACTCTTGAGCTTAATCTAGATACAAGTATGGCCAAACCTCCTCCTAATCCTCTTCCAAACCAAACATGAAGCAAGAACTCCTTCCTCCTTCCTTAGAATTTTCGGCCAAAAGAAATGAAAAAGGATGAACAAATTTTTTTTTTCTTTTCTTTAACTCACGGCAATGGGGGGGGGAACACTCACACACATTCTTTCTTTTTTTTCCATTTCTTTATTACCCATACTCCTTATTTTATTTTTCCTAACATACCTCACTAACATAACATGTTTGTGACATGTTTCCACTCATAGCATGGCCGGCCACTACTAATTAGGGGGGAAATTTGACATGCAAGTCCTCCCTTTTTATTACATGCACTATTAGATCCTTATAGATTAGCCTATCACATTTCAAAAGTGTCACACAAATCCTACTAACTGAATTCACATGCAATCGACTAAATCGAAGCTTGAAATTTTCACTCATTCATAATTACATACTCTAGACAATAAATATCACATTCAAACATTTCGGTGACTCGGTTTAGCGGTCCCGAAACCACTTCCCGACTAGGGTCAATTTTGGGCTGTCACACGTGTGACTTGGCCGTGTTGCATAAGTCAGTATACCTTATAGGTTTGGCACGCCCTAGCACAAGGCTGGCATACGGGCGTGTGAGGCCATTTTGAAGGGCACATGGGTTGGTCTCACAGGCGTGTGGTTGGTGGTGTGACCCAAGTCAGAGAGTTATATGAGGTCAGACACGGGCTAGGATATAGCCATGTGATTTCATTTCAAATTTCCATACGTCCTATGACACTCACACGGCTGGGCCACACGGGTGTGTGTCCTCTGTATTTGAAAATTTTTTTATGTTTTCTGAAAAATTTCCTGAGTTATCGATTTAGTCCCGAACCACTTCTAAAGCATGTTTTGTGCTTCGTAGGCTTGTATTAGGGACTTGATGAATGATTGTGAATGAATTGTAATTGAATTTCATAATTGTATGATAAATGTATGTTTGATTGTTTAATAAGTCCGGTAATGCTATGTAACCCTATTCCGGTGACGGATACGGATGAGAGGTGTTACAACTAGTTTTTCAAATGATTTTTTGAATGTATTTAATAAATATTTATATTACCATTCTTTTAAAAGTCAATTTGGGGAAATATATTTTCATCTCTTCAGGAGATTAAATAATAATCATAACAAACTTTAATCATGATTCTTTTATAAAAACACAAATAGGTATTTTGGATCATTTTATTATCCTCCTTCAACTACTATTCACTAAGTCAAATTTACCACATATGTTCAAATTATTTCAATTCATATAAATGAGCAATTTCTTGAGAATTTCAATATGCTTCTAGCATCCTAAATCCTTCAAGGATTTTAATATAAACGTTACTATATAGTGATTCATAAATGGTTGTAACAATAACCATTAGACGCAAGTTAAATATTTTATGAATTGTCAATTTAATAATATATCTAAAGGTTATTGCATCCACCACAAAAGGGTATTATATCTTTTCATAATCAATGTCATGACTTAGTGAAAAACTTCATATTTTATTCAGCTTTTGCAAAACTACTTCAATTGACCCTTTCTGGTTTATATATTTCAATTGCAAAACTATTGGTCCAAAAACTCCACGAATTTAATTGTACTTGAGTTGTGTCTTTCTATTTTGATCAATTTATTCCATATATATATTTCTCAAAAGATTTATTCAAGATCTTTGTAACACCTCTAACCCTTACTCGTCACCGAAACAGGGTTACGGAGCATTATCGGACTTTACAGACTAATTACGAATATTTCATTACCTTTATTATACAAATAAAGAATAAATCATATAACACTCATATTGTACCTTAGATGGGTCCTCGAGGCCCAAAATACACCTTAGAAATGAATCAGGACTAAATCGGACACTCAGAGAATTTTTCCCAAAATCTTTACATTTTTTCTTAGGAACAGGGGACGCATGCCTGTGTGGTCAGGTTGTGTGACTCACACGGCCAAGAGAAACACCCGTGTCTTAGGCCATGTGGACATTCAATGTGAGGCACACGGCTGAGTCCTAGCCTGTGTCCAAATTAAGGTAGCTACTGACTTGGGTCACATGGCCAAGTCACACGCCCATGTGCTAGGCCGTGTGTAAAAACCTGGGCATTCTATTTTAAAATTTTAAGGTGCAGAGGACACACGGCTAGACTACATGCCTATGTGTCAGGCCGTGTGTCATACACAGCTGAGACACACGCCTGTGTGGACGAAAATAGCCCATTTTAAGGCCACTTTTCCCACCCTTTTTGACTTCAACTTATACACAACATTATAATACATCAAATAACCCCAAATCAAGCAATCAACACAAGCCAAAAATCATGTTTTAAACATAACATAACATTACAAAACTCATTTACTTAACTTATCAATATAAATCATTTCATTAATTTACCAAAATCTACTGCTAATTACTTCCATACAAATATATATATATATGTATAAATATCATTCACAACCATACTTCAATTTAGTTCTTTTCCAATACAACCCTATACATGCCATATAGACCATAAAGTATATAACAAAATCTACCGTAAAAACTGGATAGTGTGATCTGACGTGTTGATCCGATCCTCCAACTTCTTGAAAATCTACAAAGAAAATTAAACAACACAAATAAGCTTAATAAAGGTTAGTAAGTTCATTGGTTTAAAACATAAATCTTGCTGAACATACAATAACAATTCATTTAATTAAATCATTCAAAACCATACTTCAATTTAGTTCTTTTCCAATTCAACCCTATATGTGACACCCCTAATTTGACCCTAGTCGGAAAGTGGTTTCGGGACCACAAAACCGAGTTACAAAAATAATTAATTGTTATATTCTATGCTTATTATTTGTGAATAAGTATGTGTGAAAATTTCATGCTTTAATTTTGTCATTTGGATGTGAAATTTAGCTAAAAAGGGCATATTTGAGAAACTTTAAAAATATGATAGGCAAATGTCCAAGTGATTAAAATGTTAAACTATTAAAGTTGTGGGTTTGCATGTCAAAGTACCCAAAATTTGACTAGTGGCCAGCCATGCTATGGGTTAAAATGTATTATAAACATTTTATGTTAGTGTTTTATGTTAGAATTAATAAAATAAAGAACATGGGTAATATAATAATAGTGGTTAGTAGGGAAGAAACAAAAAAAAATGAGTTAGGTTGCTCCTCCATTGCCGTGAATGGAAGGAAGAAGAAGGGGGGGGGGAGTTCGGCCAAGGTGGTTCTTGAGATTAAGGTATGTTCAATGTTGCTTTTGGAGGTTTACACATCCTTTGGAGGGTTAGCCTACTTCTATTTATCTCATGGATGAAATTAGAGTTGTTGGAGAGTTAGGATTCGACTAAGAGGCTTCAAAATTTTAGTTGATGCCTTGATACTACTAGCATGTTAGCTATATGGATGTGTTAAGTTACTTGAAATGCTAGATAAATTTGAACTCCCTACCAAATTCTTTAGGCAACCCATGTTAGAAATTTCGGTATTGAGATGTCTAGATCTTTCGGCCATTGTAGCTATGGAGGAATAAAGTTTTTGTTTCTTGTTAAATTGGATGAATCTTGTTGTATGAGTGCTTGAACAAACTATGATTAAATGGATGCATAGATTCAAAGTGAGAAGAAATGGGCTATTATATTTGATGCTAATGCCGAATATGAAGATGATGAACTTGAATAAATAATATTCAGCTAGCATGATAAGTTATGAAATATTAAGTAGATGATATAATTGATTGATGAAGTGGCTAATAGGGATTTCTAATGAAATTGTTGCCAAGGCCGAATGTATCATGAAGTAAATAAAAAAATTCTAAATGTGCATTATGTGCTTATATGTGTATTCGGCCAGGGAAGTTTGACATGAAACTTTGATAGGTTTGAGAGATAAATGACCGAATGAGCTAGAGGTTATGTATGGATGAATTTTATGCACATGTGTGTGTGTGGCATTAGTAGCTAATGGCATTTGGCATTGTTTAATTAAAATTAGAAATGAATGCTTGAAAGTTAAATAGGTCGCTCTAATGACCAAATATGCTAAAAGCTAATATATGGACAAATGATACGAATGAATTGGTTTTTGAAATGTATATGGTTTCCGTATGTATGTGTTTGATTGAGAAGTAAATTTGTTTGATTTAGCTCAAGAGCCTAGAGGATCAAAGTTGGATAAGGGAAAGGAAAAAAGTGATCGAAGAGCCGTCGTAATCGTTCGGCAACTTCCGAGGTAAGTTTTAAGTGATTAAACGTTGAGTAAATTCAATCATAATAGGACATAATGAGTTGATTTAATAAGATATGATGTGGCCATGATATGTCTTAAACTCAAATGGTAAGTTCATATGTGTTTGGACTTGGAAAGTTAAGAGCAAATTGTAATAATTTGCTTGGACAGCAGCAGTAACGTGATTTTAGAAAATCACTATAAATTGTTGGTGTGGAATTATAGGCTGAATAAAATATGTAATCAAGGCTTAATTAGTCTAGTTTCTTATAAAAGAGACCTTGTGAGCAAACAAATTTCCTATAAAGAGATATTTAAAGTTGTGTGAGACGGTGTCAGAATGACTCCGAAATCCCCTGTTCTGTTTTTAGAAAATCATTATAAATTGTACAAAAATGGTTATAAGATAAAATTTATATGCTTAGACTCCTTAATGAGTCTAGTTTCAAATGAAATCAAATACAACACATTTTGAATTCTGTAAAATGAGAAATTTGATTCGTAGTGAAGAGTGGTCAGATTAGTCAAACAGTGAAACAGGGGAAACTTTAAGAAAAATCTGGTATTGATTGGCCAAACCTAAAATTCTGAAAATTTTATGGATGGAAGATATACGAGTCTATATTCAGGGAAAATTAACGGCAAGTGATTTGGAGTTTTGTAGCTCCATTTATAAATAATTTAGTGACTACTGATCAGGAAAACAGCTCGTAGTGAATATGTGATTTTGTTGTAAACATGGATAAAACTTGTTTTAGTTACTCATAAGCTATTGATTAAACCCGTACGTGAATTCTAAGTCGTGATATTGTAAAACGATACATGAGGGTTAGATGGATCTTTGATATTAAAATTTGTGAAATTGTAAGTTTATGAGTATTCGAATATGAAATGATAGTATGGCGTGAAATTGAATTATTCATTGGGAAATGATTAATGTAGATTCGGCCAAGACAAAGTGTATACATGATAGTATATGTGATATGTGAAGTATATTTGGATAATTGTAATGTGAAAATATATATATGTGATAAGGCCTAATGGCCGATGTGATGAATGTGAAAGTGTATATATGTGATAAGGCCTAATGGCCGATGTGATGAATGTGAAAGTGTATATATGTGATAAGGCCGAATGGCCGATGTGATGAATGTGAAAGTGTATATATGTGATAAGGCCTAATGGCCGATGTGATGAATGTGAAAGTGTATATATATGTGATAAGGCCTAATGGCCGATGTGATGAATGTGAAAGTGTATATATATGTGATAAGGCCTAATGGCCGATGTGATGAATGTGAAAGTGTATATATGTGATAAGGCCTAATAGCCGATGTGATGAATGTGAAAGTGTATATATGTGATGAGGCCTAATGGCCGATGTGATGAATGTGAAAGTGTATATATGTGACAGGGCCGAGTGGCCAACGTGATGGATGTGAAAGTGTATAAATGTGATAAGTCCCGAAGGGCAATTGTGTCAGTACTATATCCGGGTTAAAACCCCGCAGGCTTTATGCGAGAGTATTATCCTGATTAATGTCCGTAGGCTTCGTGCTCGTACTATATCCGAGCTTTAAAGACCCGACGGCTAAATGCTAGGATTCTAGTAAGACTTTGATATTGAGTATCTGCATTAAGTTACCATCAGATAAGTATTATGTATTCAAGATGTTCAGGCACGTATTACTTACTCATCGGTGGAGTGATTTCGAGGTGAATTATCAGTATCAAAGAGGTAGGTAAATGTGATTAATATTATAACTCCAAATGTGAGAATGTGCTTTGGAAATATTTGACCGTCTAGGTCATTATTATTCGAAAGTATATATGTGGCAGCCAAGTGTTGCGTTTAAATGATATTATAGATCGAGATGAAGCTCTAGATTAACTTCATCGATCAGTTGAAATGAATGACCAATAATAGTGATTGAGAACACTTTGTCTTGCTTAAAACTTACTAAGCATTAAATGCTTACTCCGTTCTTTGAATCTCTGTTTTATAGATTTTGGTTCGTCAGCTATCGGACTCGGGATTATTGAAGTCGAAGTCGCCCATATTATCAAAGCCCTTTTGGTACACTTTTGGTTGAACTCTGAAAATGACATGTATAGGACTACCCTTTTGTAGTGGGTCATGGACCCTTTGGATTTGTATAATTTTAGATAGCCATGTGAAAATGGCTTATATATGTTTGAGCATAATGTTATAATCATTTAGTATGGATATGGTTATTGAGAGGTGTGGATATGCTTAACAAGGATTGGCCATGGGAATGGTCAATCACTATCATAACTTGTGCTATTTATGCTAAAAGGGCTAGTTGAATCATGGAAACTATGAAATAGGTAAAGTCTACCTTAAAGGCAGATGCTGACAGCAGCAGTGATGTAGATTTGGAAAATCACTAAAAATAGTAGGAATAGAATTAAATAGTGAATAAATTATTTAAATTAACCTTGATGAATCCACTTTCATATGGAAGAAACGAAACGGTCATATGAGTGGTATGTTAAGAGATAATTAGGTTTTCGTGGGACAGGGCCAGAATGGTTTCTGGATTCCCTGTTCCGACTTTGGAAATTCATTATAAATTAACCAGAGATAATTAGGAGTCATGCCATATATGTATAGATTCCTCTCTGAGTCTAGTTTCTACAGAAACAAACGGCATCAGTATTGAAGCCCTGTACTGGGAGATATCCGAATTGTAATGCATGAAGGTCAGTGTAGTCGCACCCTGTAACAAGGGAGACTTTAACTAATAAACTGTACTAATTGGCCTGACCAAAAATTCTAGAAAAAAATATGTAGATGGAAATAGGAGTCTAGTTTCAGGGAAAAATCACGAAACTGATTTTCGAGTTGTGAAACTCAAGATATGATTTTTAAGGTGACAGCGACACAGTTAGCCAGCTGTCTGGAAAAATTTAAAATGGACTGCGATAGTAAGCGAATTTAGTCTGTGAACCCCTCGTGTCCGACTCCGGCAACGGTCTCGGGTACGGGGTGTTACAATATACATGCCATATAGACCATAAAGTATATAACAATTCATACAAATATATATGTATAAATATCATTCACAACCATACTTCAATTTTGTTCTTTTCCAATTCAACGCTATACATGCCATATAGACCATAAAGTATATAACAAAATCTACCGTAGCAACTGGATAGTGTGATCCGACGTGTTGATCTGATCCTCCAACTTCTTGAAAATCTACAAAGAAAATTAAACAACACAAATAAGCTTAATGAAGGTTAGTAAGTTCGTTGGTTTAAAACATAAATCTTGTCGAACATACAATAACAATTCATTTAATTAAATCATTCAATATACAATTCCTGCCAATCATAGCTCAATTGATGAATTCACTTATTTGAGCTCAAAATCATTAATAACTTTAAGTCTCTAATCATCAACTTCAAATGTCACTTACCAACTTTTCTCAAATCAGAGAACGTTTTACTGATATGAGTACATCATATACGAAAGCCCGAAGGCTGCACAAAAGCACATAAGTGCTAAACGGAAACCCGTAAGGGTTGAACGGAAGCTCATAGGAGCTAAACGGAAACCCAAAAAGGTTAAACTGAAGCTCAAAAGAGCTAAAATGAAACCCAGAAAGGTTAAACTGAAGCTCATCAGAGCTAAACGGAAAGTAAAAGCAAGAGTTCACAACAAATTCTAAACCTCGATTTACTTGGGTTATTTGCCATCAATTCTTCCTTTGTACTGAACGACTGTATTTAATCCCGCGTTCCGTTCACTTTGAACATTCATTTCAATTTCGTAGCTCTAAAAATAATTTTATTTTCAACAAACGATATGAGTAAATACATATTACCATTAATCAATTTAACAAATAACATTAAAGTTTAACCATACGAACTTACCTGCGTTATATGGTGGAATTTGTAGGAGTTTTAGGGACTATTCTACTAATTTCTTTTTTCACGTTTGTCAACGGGCTCTTGATCTAAAGCGTTAAATTATTCATTCATTAGCACATATTTAAATTCTAATTCACTTCACAATTTATACCCTTAAAATTTCAAAATTACACAATTACCCTAACTTTTATAATTTTTTGCAATTTGGCCCCTCATTAATAAACCCATCAAATGAGTTAAATTTTCTCAACTAACACTTTATCTAATTATTTTAGGCTATTATACAGCCTTTGATATTCAGAATTTCAACACCAAACCCTAATTCTTAACCTTTTCACAATTTGGTCCTAAAATCAATATCTATCAAAAGTACTTAATAAAATCATCATATAACAAAATTAAAGCTTCAAATCCATGTTAATTCATCATAAATATCCAACACTCATCAATGGTAACTTTCAAAACTACCCATAAAATAAAAAACTAATGAAATATACAATTGGACCTAGTTGTAAAAATCTTAAAAACACAAAAATTTCAAGAAAAGAGTTAGAATTGAACTCACATGATGCAAAAATATGAAAATCCTACTTCTAAGGACCTTCTATGGTGTTTTGCTGAAGTTTTAGAAGAAAAATGTCTAGAATTCTCATGAAAATTCAAATTTTAAGCTTAATTTTACAAAATTTCCAATTTTACCCCTTGTTCACACTATTTTATCATTCTTTTTAAGGCATTTGCTGTCCCAGCCATTTACTTTTGGCATATTTATGCCTTAAGTCCCTCCTTATTCATCACTTAAGCTATTTAATCAATATTTCTTTAATTATCAAGTTTTGCACATTTTTCAATCTAGTCCTTTTTATTTAATTAACTATCAAAACGTTAAAATTTTCTAACGAAACTTTAATACTAACTTATTAACACTTCGTAAATATTTATGAAAATATTTACGACTCAATTTATGAAATTCAGGTGTCGATTCCTCATTTCCAAAATCATTTTACCTAATAAATTCTTCTAAATCACAAATTACTAATTCAAATATCTTTTAAAATCATATTTAACTCATAAATAATAATTTAATAATAAAATTTTCGAACTCACTTGTTGGGTTTAGTGATCTCGAATCACTATTTCTGACACCACTGAAAATTGGGCTGTTACAATCTTCCTTTTATGTCATTATTTCAAAATAATATTGCATGCAAAATCATTGTCGACCACTTTAATTATTCGGTTCCATATTTTCTCGAATTGACATAACTTATCGAGATCTCTTATTGTCATTATTTTAAAATTCAGTTTTAGGTACCTAAATCTCTTTTGGAGTTTTACTTATTAGTTATGTATTGGGTCTTTTCTAGAGCACCCGCATCCACTATATGACCATCTAGAAGAATTTTCATTTTTGGAACCCGATAAATCTATTATTTATTTTAACTAATTTCCCTACTAGAAGTTCGGTTCAAATTAAAATATTAACTTGGTTATTCTCATTAATTTTGTAAATACATTTGATAGTTAACTTGTAATGAGTTATCTTTATTGAACTTCTGGTTCAAATTACTCACCCTCTAACTCATTACAAGTTATTATTTTTCTACCCCTAATGTCGGGAAAACTATCGAATCAAAATTGTACTCACAAATCATGTCATAATGAATCTCCAATACATTCAAAATATCTAACAATATAAAAAAACTTGTAATTAATATATATTCCCAACTTTTTTTGAGGATTCACTCATCTTTGTGTGTTGTGATGGAGCAATTGAAACATATACGCATAAAAAAATTCAAAGATGAGAAATATTTAGCTCTTGATCAAAAACCAAGTGTAATGGAGAGTATTTATAACTTATTGACTTGATGCGTACAACATGTAAATCAACATAATCTCATGTTGAAACAGAAAGTTTAGTACTCATAAGTAATGGTTTAGACATTAATTAGAGGTGTTGAATCAATAATTTATCTAAAACATTATGCTCAAACTTTTACAAAAGTTTTTCAAACTCAATCAATAAAAGTCTGAGATATAAAATCATCATTATTAGCAAGATGAATTGTTTTTATTGCATGATTTGAAATTAATTATTTAAATAAGTAATCTTGCAAATGATAGGTTGCAAGTTGATAATACATACGTGATTATTTTGTAGATGCATCTAACAAAATCATATAAAACCATCCACATGATAGATGAGTGGGCCCATATTCATTTCAAAAATGCAAGACATTAAATCTCAACTTTAATTAGTGAGTTTCTAAGAATCAATTTTCATTGAGAACAAATAACAAATAAGAATACTTTAAGCTAAAGAACCTTCTAGTTCTTTATTAAATTTCCATATAAATTCTCAGTTAATTTTCACATCATTTATGATCCAGGATAGTCTAACTGGTCACGCCAAGTAGTAAACGCATTTGTAGCAGTAAACTTCTAGTTTACTCTAACATGTGTTTCAATTGTACTAAATTGTAACAAATTAATAATTTTATTATCATTCCTTTCAATTTGTATCTACCTATAAGTACTATTGTGACATTTAAAATGTCTAAATCAATGTGAAGTCTATAATGCCACCAAGTTAATAAATATAATTTCCAGATAATTATATGTAGTATTCACTTCAAGGAATATGCCAAAATCTTCAAATGCCCAAAAATCTATTAATAGCAAACTTTGAGAGTGAATCTTATTTTCCATGTATACAATAGGTACTAACCAATGACTTTTACCACGTAATATTAATTGAGAATTTATTATGAATATTGTAGAGTTATACTCACAGTTTTTTTTTTTTAAAAACTTGTAACTTTAGGTGCATAAAACCATAATAAGTTTTAGATGGAATTATCATATTCTATTGCTCATGAGTAGATCTTTCACAGTCAAATATTTTGCTTTCAACCCTTTAATAGGGATGATGACAAAAGAATATCACAAAGATTATAAATTAGTAACCCAATCCCCTTTATTTATTCATATGAAATATAATATTTTCCTTATTCACAATCTTAATAAGAGATTCATTATAAATATATTTTAAAACCAATGGATTAACCATCACAAGATATTAATATATTAGCTCTTCTAGAGCTTTTGACTAATTTTGTACTATGAAATATTGAAATAATATTTGTTTCTTTTAGTACAAAATTAGATAAATACTTTCTATCTATAATGATAGAATTTATTACTAGATTCTCATATTCTTCCTCAAAGAATATTAGCAGAAACAAAATATTTGGGCATGTAACACCCCGAACCCGAAACCGACACCGGAGTCGAACACGAGGTGTTAACTGGCTTTAACCCCTTACAAAATTTATTTTCCAGACACTGCCCAATCTGTGTACTAGTCGTTTTAAAAATCATATCTTGAGTTTCGTAACTCGAAAATCAGTTTCGTAATTTTTCCCAGAAACTAGACTCATGTGCCCATCTATGTATGTTTTTCTAGAATTTTTGGTTGGGCCAATTAGTACAGTTTATTAGTCAAAATCCCCCAAGTTGCAGGGGTCGACTACACTGACCTTTTCCCATTACGACTTGGATATCTCCCTGCACGGGGCTTCAATACTGATGCCGTTTGTTTCTATGAAAACTAGACTCAGAGAGGAATCTGTACATATATGGTACGACCCCTAATTATCTCTGGTTAATTTATAATGAATTTCCAAAGTCGGAGCAGGGAATCCAGAAACCGTTCTGGCCCTGTCCCACAAAAATCTGATTATCTCTTAATATACTGCCCATATGATCTTTTCGTTACTTCCTCATGAAAGCAGACTCATCGAGCTTCGATTACATAATTTATTCATCAATTAATTCCACTCCTACTATTTTTAGTGATTTTTCAATCTCATGACACTGCTGCTGCCAGCATCTGTTACGAAAGTAACTAGGCCCATTTCATGCCTACCCTTGATCCAACTCAATCGAACATTCGTGCCATTTTCGCATGGCTTAAAGTTTACATGCCATAATTCAAACACAACGTACTAGCTTATACATGCCAAAATGATCTTCTAAGCACACTAAGAAGAAAGTACCAAAACTTGCTATCCGGTGTGATGACTTCGATGACGGCCCGACCCCGCAAAAATAGATGAGTCCAAGCAACCTATAATGGGTGACAAGGAAACACCGGGTGAGTTTATAACTCAGTAAGTCATAAGCAATGCACTACTATACATCAATAACATTATCACAAGAGGAAACAAAATGGAATGAGACAATTTACTCCATCCATACCGAACCATACCATAGTTCCTCCAACCTATCGATTCAATTTCATACCAATTTATGCATTCACAATCCACATACTCATCAATAGGATATTCGAGGCATTTTCATAAATCATTTTATTTTCGTTACAAACATACAACTAAACGGCCTTTCACCCATTCTATGATAATTTGTATGTACGTGACTTCAAGTATATTTGTCACATAGGTTCAACTTACCGAGCTCAACACCAAGTATAAGCATAGCACATATTAGCCATGTACTCAAGACACTTACCCGATCCGCTGTCCGCGATCGACTCAATAGTGTCGCACACATAGTGTCCATAATGATTCACGAATGTATTTTGAGCCCGCACACTCAGTGCTATATAATCAACTCGCACACTTAGTGCTACGTAATCAAATCGCACACTTAGTGCTACATAGTCAACCTCGCACACTTAGTGCCGCATGGTCAATTCGCACACTTAGTGCATCATATTCATTTCGCACACTTAGTGCAACATAGTCGAATCGCACCCTTAGTGCTGTACAATTTAATCCCGCGCACTTAGCGCCAATCTCATGGTCATAAATGGTCATCCCGTACGTTTAGTGCCGAGATCAACAACTCAGTACATCTTACCTCTTTTCTTTCATTCAACAATTTCATCATCACATACGTACATGCATATATATATATGTATATTTATTCATTCCAATCAGCATCAATACATACACATTATGACCATTTGAAATAATACCAACTACATGCTTAATGACTTACCTCGTGTTGGGTAAGACGGTTCCAACTCGGCTACTCGATAACCTTTTCTTTGCCTTTGCTCGATTCACCTCCTTTAACTCCTTGAGCTAAATCAATAATTTAACTAGTTTAACCACCTTGCTAAATATTTACAATCCAATTTCACATGTATATGTATGTTAGTATATTCGGCCAATAGCCTCATGCAACTACCAAAGCCGAATCAACTAAATATACTTATGAATATATATATATATCATCATCGAAATCACCTAAGCTTAGACATCAATTTTTAATTCCAAGCAAGTTGCCGAATGCAACCTTACTAAATTTTCATGGATTCAATATACCATTACCATGGAATCAACAACCAAAAATTCATAGACAATTTAGGAAAATCACATTACAAATCTCAAATTCAAGCAAAGACCATGGCCGAAATGCATGTATACATGTACAATGTCAACTATAACATCATTTAAACACCTAATTTCATCTCATGAACACTTAATCGAGTTTTCCTAATCTAGCATATTTTCACATCTATTTGTAACATCATGTAAGTCCACATATAACTACATTTCTTAAGTCCCACATCTTAATGCCCATTACAGCCACTCCCCTAGTCTAAATCTAGCAATCGGCAACACCACCTTTCCACTATGTTAGCCGAATACTCATTCTCTTCCTAGTCCTAAGTTCGGCACCTCCAACAAAATAGCTTAACAATTTTCAACTTTCATGCTAACATAACAAGCAACTTAACACAACCATATAACTAGCATGCTAATAGCATCAAGGTATCAACTAGCTTTTATTTTTAAACTCCTTAGCCGAATCCTAACTCTCCAACAACCCCAAATCCAACCATGGAATAGATAGAATCTAGACTCATCAACCCAAAGGTAGGGTAAGCTTCCAAAAATATCATTGAACATACCTTGGTCTAAAGGACCACCTTGGCCGAATCTTGCTTCCTCTTCTTCCTCTAGTTAGAACAATTGCAAAAGAAAGAAAATATGAACACTCCTTCTTCCCTCCTTATTAAGCATTCAAACTCCCTCATTTTTCATGCCACAACATCAAACACTCTCCCTAGGCACAAGCAATGGCCGAATTCCTTCCAAGTTCTTTTCTCCCCTTCTTTTTCTTGGTTTTTCGGCTAGGAGATGGCAAGTATGACACCCATTTTTTTTTTGTTCCCTTTTCTATTATTATCCCCATCATTTGTTCACCAAAGAAACATATTAAATTAGAATGAGTGGAGCATTATCACTCCTTGGCCGGCCACCATGAATTTTATGGGCAAATTGACATGCAAAGCCATGCTTCCTCAACCTATTATTAATTAATCCTTATAATTCATCTATCATCTTTCCTAACTTCGTCAACTAGGTCCTTTTTGAATGAATTCACAATCCTAATGCTAATATTAAGCATTTAATTTCTCATATATTCACTGTCACACAACAATTTATGCAATTAAAACACGAAAATAAATTTTTGGCTCGGTAATGTGGTCTCGAAACCACATTCCGACCAGGGTCTAATTTGGGTTGTCACAGGGCATATGCCACATATGTGGCCAATAATCTTTCATATCAAATTGTTAACATAAGTCATCTTTACCCTTTGAAGAGTTATCTTGAAAACTCTCATTATTCTCTTATTTATTACAATGTTCCCAATTTTAGTGGTCCCTGATTATATATTTAATTTTCTTTATGTTTACATTCACTTCGGGGAATGCAACAAATCTAGTAGGACGAACTTATAAACATCCCAATAGACTTTTTATTTCATAATCACCATCGCAAACATGCGTGGATTTTAAATCATAATCTATCCATTCATCTGGTCATGATTATTCTCCAATTATAATAAATATGATATAATAAATAAAACATAATAAAATATACCTGAAGATCTTTAACATCATCATCATCACCTTAACTATTATCACGAGCTTCCATTCTAAGATTGAATCTTTCAACATCCTAAAGATTGATTTGTGGGATGACTTCGAAAGATTTTGAAAAAATAGAGAATCATTTTGTTGATAACTTGTTATAAAATAAAGAGAGATGGAGGGAATAAAGAACAAAGAAAATATGAAAGCAATAGAAATATAATTTATTGATCAAAAAGGGTGGTGAGAATGCTTCATCAGAGTCTCTATTTATAGGCATAAGAAGTATAAAAGAACTAGAGATCTTATAACGCAATAAATATGTAACGCCCTAAAAATTTAGAGGTCGTAATTTTGTCGATTTTGAAACAAATTGCATGTTGGTGTGTTAGCTAAGTGATTTGGGCATGTTTAGGGTTGTCCTGGGTTCAAGGTCCGGCGTTTGCAGAATTTTTGTTTTTGCTTAAGAGGAACTTGGACACTGGTGCATCGGCTTTATAAATAAATGTGGTTGAGTGAGGACATAAAAGAGCCTTGTGGCTTAGTGGTAGTTGGCGTGTGGAGCATCTGAAGAGGGCATGAGTTCGAATCCCATGTCAAGCAAAGGAGTATTTATTTTTGCTAGAAGGGGAAGGTAAAAGTTAGTGTTGGAGTTGAAGACTGAGGATGAAGGGTTAGAATTGGTCTTAAGGGTTGTTGTAGAGGGTTTCAAGGAGGGATAAGGGGAGAAAATCTTGGAGATTAACATGGAATTTGAAATGGGAAGGAGTTTGTAGCCGTATGGGAGTGTGTGAGGGTGCAAATTCGGCTAAGGGGTTTGAGGAGTGTATTTTCGGCATTTGGGGAGGGAGTAGGGGCCGAACTCTTCTTTGGATATTGTTCTTTTTGCTCTTTTTGGTCACTTTGAGTATTATTCTCCTCTGTCGATTTCTTTGTATGCCTTTCGTGAAAAGTTGAAATCTTTGTTTCATTTTGTGCCGATTGGTAAAACATTTTCTTTCTTTTTCTCTTTTAAGTCCCTGACCGAACACTACCCTAGTTTACACTCAGCACTGTGCCGAAATTCTCTTCTCCTTCTACTTACTCTCAAACCCTTTTTCCATCGTATCTCTATTGCACTTCTACCTTTAAGAACTTTGGTCGAATACCATTTGATCATCTGGTTCATCTCGTTTGGGTTGTCTCTGTGTTAGTCGAATATCCTTTCTCTCTGTCGAATCCTTCCCTTATTCTTTTAAATCTCTGTGTTACCTGGTTAGTTTGATTGAGCAAATTCGGTGCCTCTCTGCTAGTGGTAAGTGTGTTGTGTGGTGACTGTTAACCTTGCTTCTTTTATTATTTTCTGTAAGCCAAATATTTCTTTCTCTTAGTTCTCTATAGTTATTGAGTGGTGACTTCTTTTTCTATGATGTATGTTCGCGGGGTTCAGTTATCACTAAGGAACGAAGGGCACAGAACGTTCTTGAGCCATCGGAACCCTGTCTTCCTACAATTGGGTAAGCCGATTATTCCTTATTTTAAGAATGTTATCATAGAGGCTCTAGGTTATTCTTTTTAATTAGTTTTATCTATTAAATTGTTTTGTGTGCAGTTGAGGGCCAAGATTCGCGAGATCAACTCTAGCTAAGCTAGATACAGTTGGCCACCTTCTCTTCGATCAAGGTAAGTGAGGAGTTGGGTTAAAGGTAGTTGTTACGATTAAATGTGGTGGAGACTAACTAAATGTTGGGTTGATTGTAGGCCTTGGGCTCGTAGGGGATTCTATCACTTTCGTAAATCAAGGTGTGTATTCGTACACCCAATCTTACTCTGTGTTCAATGATGAGCGTGGGTGTGTAACCACACCAAGGCTATTGTAGATCAACAAAAGTCGAAAAGCCAGAGTTTCGACTATTGAGGCCTTGTGAGTGTGCGATCGCTCGTGGGGTAAATCGAGCCCACATATTATGGGCGGTAGACTATAAGATTGTTGAGTGCGTTTCATGGACTAGGGCCGTTATGGGCTTTATTGGGCCGAGATGGGTCGAGCGGGCCCAATGGACCTACGGGCCCACACGGATAGGACATTCGGTAAGTGAAAAAATATGGAATAGGACATGGAAACCGCATTGACGGGGCTGAATTTGAGCAAAACGGGCCATATAGGCGTGTGGGCCCACTTGGGTCGAGTAATGGGCCTTGGGCCATTTACATTGCTTTGGCCATAAGGGTTATCTGAGTCTTTTGAGACGACTATAGACCTTTCGAAGGGTCATTATCTGCACCGAGATCCTAAAATCGGTTAAATGACTGAATTACCCTTGAAGGGTAAAAATTACTGTTTTACCCCTAACTGACGAAATGACCTTTATAACTCTAGTGGTAGGTTAATTGATGTATGCATGACATTTATATGACTGGTTTTGAGTAATTCACACTGCATACACGTAATATTTATGACTCGAAATCTGCATGGGGTTGGGTTTATGATATGGAGGAAGTACTGTACTTGTGACTATGTCACGTTTACTATTACTGGTGGCTTGCCACACTTACTACTACTGGCAGCTACGCTGCGTTATTATTACTAGCAGCTTTGCTGCGATATTGGTGTCCTGGTTGTGTGGGTTGATTGATATCCCCACATGGTGTGTTGGTTGGTACGGGTGGTGTGTTGGATGGTTTTAGGATGGGTTGCATTTTGCACTATACTGAGACTGTATTGGGCTTAGGCCCACACTGCTACTGTTTAGGGGCTAAGGCTCAGACTGTACTGATACTGAATAGGGCTCAGGCCCAGACTGTTACTGCATGCACTGTTTTCTATAGTCTAATAATGGATTACATACTGAGTTTTCGTAAACTCACCCTTTTCTTTTAATTGTACAGGTAATCCTCAGCCTTAGACGGTTTGGAGCTGCGAGGGACTCGGGGTGGGCACACGATCACGAATGACTTTATGATTTACTAATTTTATATTTGGGTTTTATTTTTGTAATAAGGCCATTTGGGGTTTTAACTTTTAATTGGGCTATGATTTGGTATTTATTAACTGCTAGAGTAGGAATAACAGGTTTTCAAAATAATAACATTTTCTAAAATCGAACCTATAAATATCAATTCCAATAATAATAAACGTCATGAAAACTATACACCTTTTAAATAGCACGAAACAATAGGCATACTCAAGCTCTAAAACTTTAAAGGCTTTTTCGACAATCGATTTATCATCATACGCTTTTCGGGTTTTTGGGCAAATGATGTGGCACATTGGATTCGGCCGTAACGTCTAGGTCGAGTTTGGGGTGTTACAAAATAATTTATTTCTACTTCTCTAAATATTTGACTTAAATGTGTATCTGGTTCAGTGGTTAAGTATTCTGGGTATGTGTGGGAGGTGTTGGGTTCAACTCCCACTTCTATCAATTTTGTTATTTTTGGATCCAAACCTTATTCTTGTTCAGTGGGCTTTTATTAAATTGTCAGTTAATCCATATCAGACTAAGCCTACTGGTTCGAGTGGTAAGGGGGTTGGGTGCTAGAGGTCATGTGTTTGAAACTCTGTGCGAGCAAGAGAGTTTTATTTTTGCTACAGTAGACTGAGAGTGGTTGGATTGAGATAGAGTTCTGTTGTGGTTGAGATTAAGGGGTTAGTGGAAGAGATTTGAGGGATTTTGGAGTTAATATGATATTATCTTTATTTTTATTCTGTTTTTTTTTCAAAATTTTCCTCTCTTTCCAGAAAAAAATTTACGTCAGTTCTTCTCCCATTATTCTGAATTTTGTTCTTTTTCCAATTGTGCAAAACTGCTGTTGAATCCTTGCATTTTGGGAATTTTGTCGTTCTTCGTTCGATTGGTAAGTGAAGTTTTGGGTAGTCTGTAGCTTCTATTTTCTAACGAGGCTTTGGGTATATCTGCTGTTTGGCGGAATCGTGAGTAGTTAGGGATTGACTTTTGCCAATTATTGTGTAAGAGAAGGCGGTGGTGATGGAGATTCACTCTGGCGGTTTGCAGCTTTTCGATATTTGTTTTCTGTCGACGGTAAGTTCTTGCAATATTTCGGGATTAGGAGTTGATTCATTAAATAATTGCTAAGTGGTCAGTGGATTACTATTTCTTAGGTTTCGAAGGGCTCAGATTTATTGTCGCATCTTAAACGAACCAAGTGTGTACCAGAAACGTAAAAATAGAGCTTTGAGGAAAGCCAAAAAAACTCATTGTCGACACCACACTGGTGTGTGACTGGCCGTGTGCGAGACACGGTCGTGTGATCGATGAAGGCAGGGTTGTGCATAAGGCATGGTCGTGTGGTGGTCGGACTGTGGCTGTGTAAGCCACACAGATTAGGCCAAGTTGGGCGTGTGGATTTTTAGGCCAGGCCATGTGGGCTACACGGGAAAAGCCAACCTGGGTATGTGGACCCACACCGGCAAGCCACACGGGTATGTGGGCCCATAATTCTATAATTTTCCTTAGGGTCGCACGAGTATCTCCGATCGACTATAGGTCTACTGTAGGGTCGGTAAGGGCTAATTAAACCCTATTTTGTGTGTTATGATATTCTAATAGACTGAACTGAGTAGAATACTAAATGTATGCCTGACTGTACTACTGTATGTATATCTATATCTGTATAATCTGTTATATCTATATTTGATTTTCTATTTCTGTTATTGGGGTGAGATTTGTATATGTGAAGGAAGTACTCTGTATGGCGATCATGGCCTATATTCTCGCACCTCGGCTGCATATTATCTGATATTTGTCACAATGACACAATATGGTTTGTAAGGTTGGGTGGGTGTTTTTAGCCCACATGGTGTGAAGGGATGGTTGGAGATGGTGTGTAGAGGATGGGAGTAGGATTCTGATAATCTGTATATGTTATTTGTATCTGAGAAGGACATGAGTCTGAATCTATATCTGAATATATATATGATATTTCTGTATGTTTTGCATGTCTAATTCTATTGGGTTACACACTGAGTTTACGAAAACTCAATTTTGTCTATCTATTCTGTTCAGGTAATCCACAGGCTTAGGCAGATCGGTGCGGCAGAGACTCAGCGGTGACCACCTAATTGAAAACTACTTTACTTAGTAATTTACGTTTTTTATTTTATTTATTTAATTATTTTTTTGGTTTTATTTGAGAGTTGTAATTTCTGGGACTCTCTGAATTGGACTGTTTGGTTTTTAACTGTTGATTTTTGAGTTGTTTGATAGTTTTATTACTCTGGTAAAATATTTTATGAAAATGACAGTTTTACGCAAATAAAGGTTTTTTCTGAAATTGCGAATTGAATTTTTGAAATAGAATAGTTTTCGAAAGCTTCCGCTATAAAAATATGTTTAAAAGCAAAATAATTAATTGAATAACATTTTGACATTGGATACAAGCAAATAAGAGTTGGAAAGAAAGGAAAATGGTTTCATCATATTGACTTTGATTTCAAACCCATTCTTTGTGTTACCTCCTGATTCAGCCATAACGTCTAGTTTGGGTTTGGGGTGTTACATTTAGTGGTATCAGAGTTAGGTTGCAAAACTCGGGCTGTGAATTTTCGGTTCTAAAATTATGTTTTAGAGAAATAGTTTTCGAATGATTGGGATAAATTGAGAAAGTATGTGGTGCACCGAGTCTCTGGTGCCGGTCATGTAAGTATCTTTGTACTTAGATAAAACTATTATGAAATATTGTAAATAATACTTTCTGAAACTATACTGAAATAGTTAGAAGACTGAAACCTCTAAAAACATCTCTGAACTTCTGATAATTTTTCCATAAAATATTTGCTAATAAATACTGGAACTAAAACTGTATAATGTAGAGAAAATTCAAAATTTACCATAAACGTTCGTGGAACTCGAGGATGTGGTATTCGTGGCCGTGGTAGAGCTTGTAGGAGGCTCGAGCTGAGTTTTCTTCTTTAGGTAGCATGCCAAATCTAGATACGAGTGAGACACCAGTTTCTCCAGCTACTGAGACTGGGTCTCAAAGCTGGTCGGCTGAGGACGACGCATTGTCTGTAACACCCCACACCCATGCCCTACGTCGGGAGAAAATATGAGGCGTTATTAGAATTAAACACATGCATTTGAACGTTTCCGAGTCACCAAGACTTGATCAAATTTAAAACTTTTTCAAACTTTGTTTAAACTCCTTAATATAGGCCTACGAGGCCTCAAAATTTCATTAGAAACCCTTTGAAATCAACTCGGGTCCTTAAACCGACTTAATAAAAATGACCCTTGAAACAGGTCACACTCTTGTGTGGATGGGCAATACCTCTGTGTGGCTATTATGACATAGCCATGCTGATACCTGTGTGGTTCAAACGGCCTAAGCACATGGGGACACAATCGTGCCCTGAGCCCATGTAAATTAAATTCTAAATTTGAACCTATAAGGGCTTTCACACGGCCTGACACACGCCCGTGTCTATGGCCTGTATCCCTCACTCGGCCATGACACGGCTGTGTGTCTACCCATGTAGATAATATGAGGCTATCTACCAAGCCTTTTGCCACCCTGAAACACAATCTAATGCCATTCAACATATCAAAATCTAACTTAATATGATTTCTCGACCAAACAACCATAGCTAAGGCTTATATACATTTCATGTACCCAAACATGCCAACAATTTCACATTCATGAAAGACTATCTTGCATTCATATAATAACTTTCAATATTTGCCATTTTTATGGCCTTATACAAAATGAATCAACTGCTAAGGTAAGCCATCACATTTGGAAAATTAACAATGACACAAAACTCAAAAGTCTAAGTTCCTATACATGCCATATTCAAAATGATAAATCTAATTATATCGAGTGCTTCAGTTGATAGTGTGATTGTTGCCTCCAATGTCTGTTGATCCTCAAGCTAATTAGGCGACACTATAAGAAAATAGAAAAGAGAGGGAGTAAGCATAAAGCTTAGTAAGTTGCATGCAAATAAATAGAACAACAAATTTACCATTCATCATCATGCTCATAATACAAAAGTAGGCATAAGCACAACTTACTCATCACTATCCAATACAATTCACATAGCATATATTGAGCTCACTTCATACACTTCAAATAGGCACCTATACCACTCACAGCATGGTTATACTTTTCTCATTTAACTTAAACTGTAACTTTTACCATTGAACCATTCGGAATACTATCGGATATTCACTAAGCCTCAAACATAGGGTATAATGTCGATGCCATGTCCCAGACATGGTCTTAACTGGCTCATCCATCAAGTCGATGCTATGTCCCAAACATGGTCTTACACTAGCTCTCACATATCCGTGCCGATGCCATGTCCCAGATATGGTCTTACACTGACACATCTTGTAGCCGATGCATGTCCCAGACATGTCTTACAATGGCTTACATCTCAAGGCCGATGCATGTCCCAGACATGTCTTACACTAGCTCTCGTCTCAATGCCGATGTCATGTCCCAGACATGGTGTTACATTGGTTCTAATAATGTGGCCGATGAATGTCCTTAACATGTCTTACACTAGCGCACAAATAACCCGAATGTCATGGCATGAATATCCGATTTATTTCCTAATGTTCAAACGGGAGTTCTACTATCTCAATATTCATCATACATATTCATTTCCACAAACAAGTTATGCTATATCAAGTCAAACACATACAATAAAAATATAGTTGTGTTATTTACATACAACTACCTCGAATACAAAATGTAGACGACGAGTTCGACTTTGTCCACTTGCTTTACTTTTCCCCGGTCTAGGCCCGCATTTTGTAATTCTTAATCTATAATGATGAAAGTTCACACATTTAATTATTTTATTAATCTAGGTACTCAACATTTTCAAAATTGGGCAAAATGACCATTTTTCCCTTAGACTTTTACAAAATGACCATTGTACCCGTAAGTCGAAAATTTGATTTTTATCAAACTTCTTCATATATTAAGCCTAACCAAACCCTTTTTACTCTTATAGCAATACAAAGTTTCCATTATTTCTCACATTTTTCATCTAATTTTCAACTTATGCAAAATGGTCCCTAGTTAGGGTTTACACGAAAACTACTTCACAAAAGTTATTTATTACACCATAACTCATTTTCTTCCATAAAATTTCAGAAAACAACATGAACATACTCATGGTGAAACCCTAGACTTTCAACCATTTTGAAAAATAATTCTGTCATTTGAAAGCTCATGCAACAAAGGTTCCAAAAATACAAAAATTATCAAGAAAAGTCATCAAAACCACTTACTTGTAGGGAGATTAAGTGGCAGAAAATTTTCAAACTTCCAAAACCCTCCTATGGCTGATATTTTCAGTTAAGAAGAATGGATGAATGAAAAAGATGAAGGCTAGGCTTTAGGGTGTTATTTTATCACACATTAGGTTATCAAATACCTAACACTTTGACTATTTTATTTTCCTTGTCTCATGGCCGGCCATCACATATTTAATGGAAAAATTTCACTTTAAAGACCCCCAGTTTAGGGTATCTAAAATTTGGCACCCTTAGCTATCAAAATAGGACTTTTGCACTTTAAACGATTTAGTCCTTTTTCATAATTAAGAATGAAATCTCTAAAATTAATTCACCAAAATTTTTATACTTTCATATAATCATACCGCAACACATAAATAATATTAAAAATAATTTCTCCGCCCTCGGATCAGTGGTCCAGAAACCACTTTTCTGACTGGGCCCAAAATTAGGTCGTTACAATTCTCCCTCTTAGGGATTTTCGTCCTCGAAAATCTTACCGATGAACAGATTCGGGTATTGATCTCTCATTGTCTCCTCAGGTTCCCATGTGGCTACTCCGACTCCATGTTGATGCTACAAAACTTTCACGAGTGCTATACTTTTATTCCTCAGTTGTTTGACCTCCCGAGCCAAAATCTTAACTGGTTTTTCACCATAAGTCATGTCTGAGCTAATCCCAACCTTTGTTGGCACGATCACATGCGAAGGATCCGATCTATATCTACGTAACATGGACACATGAAACATGAATCCTTACCAACTCTGAGGGCAAAGCCAATCGGTAGGCAACAGGCCCTAATCTCTCTGTAATATCATAATGTCCAATAAATAATAGACTTAATTTTCCTTTCCTTCTGAATCAGAGAACCTTCTTCCATGGGGATACCTTCAAAAATACTTTATCCCCGACTTGAAACTCGATCGCTTTTCGTTTCAAATCCGCATAGGATTTCTATCTATCCGAAGTGGTCCTCAAATAGTCGCGGATCACTTTAACTTTCTCCTCGGTCTCTTTAACTATGTCAACCCCGTGTATCTTATTCTCTCTCAGTTCGGTCCAATAAAAGGGTGTTCGAAACTTACGCCCATACAAAGCCTCATAAGGTGCCATTTTCAGACTTGACTGATAACTGTTGTTGTAAGTGAATTCGACTAGTGGTAAATACTTTTCCCAACTGCCTTGGAACTCGAGAACACAACACCGCAACATATCTTCTAAGATCTGAATTACTCTCTCTGATTGTTCGTCGGTTTGTAGGTGGAAATCTATGCTAAAATTCAGTTTCGTTCCCAATGCCTCTTGCAACCTTTTCCAAAATCGCAAGGTAAACCTCGGATATCTATTTGAAATAATTGATAAGGGCACTCCATAAAGTCTCATGACCTCAGAAACATATAGATCGACCAATTTCTCAAGGGAACATTCAGTACACACTGGTATAAAATGTGCCAACTTAGTAAGTATATCAACAACTACCCAAACTGAATCCTTTTTCCTTGGTGTCAAAGGCAACCCTGACACAAAATCCATGGTTACTCGGCCCCACTTCCACTAGGGAACCATCATAGGTTGAAGTAAACCTGAGGGTACTTGGTGTTCGGCTTTCACTTGTTGACAAATTAGACACTTAGAAACAAACTCTGAAATGTCTCTTTTCATCCCCGACCACCAATACATTTTCTTCAAGTCATTGTACATATTTACACTACCTGGATGGATAGACAAGCAACTACTATGTGCCTCTCATAAAATCCTCTAAATAAGCTTACTATCCTTGGGTACACAAACTCTGTCTTGGTACATCAAGCATCCCTCGGTAGTAATCTAAAAATCTGATTCAATACCCAACTCACACTAAGTTCTCTTGGCTTGCAAATTCACGCCTTTATTCTGAGCTTCACAAATTTCTTGGAGAAATGTCGGTCTAGCCTTTAATTCTACTAGAACTGAGCCATCATCTGACAAGGCCAATTGGGCTTTCATTGCTCTCAAAAAAAATAAGGATTTTCTACTCAATGCATCGGCGACTACGTTCGCCTTTCCCGGATGGTAGTCGATAATAAACTCATAATCCTTTATCAACTCTAACCATTTCTATTGCCATAAGTTCAGCTCCTTTTGTGTCACCAAATACTTTAGACTCTTATGGTCAGTAAGTACTCGGCATCTCTCGTCATACAAATGGTGCCTCTAAATTTTTAATGCAAACACAATGGCGGCCAACTCTAAATCAAGCTTCAGGTAGTTTCTCTCATGTAACTTTAGCTGTCTCGAGGTATAGGCTTTTACCTTGCCTTCTTGCATGAGCACACACCCTAACCTATTCAACGATGCATCACTATACACCACAAACTCTTTTGCCAGTTCCGGTTGCACTAAAACTGGGGCTTCATTCAATAAAGCCTTTAGTTTCTTGAAATTCTGTTGAGACTTTTCTGTCCATTCAAACTTGATGTCCTTTTGTAACAACCTTGTCATCGGAGTAGCTATCATCGAGAATCCTTTAACAAATTGTCTGTAGTACCCAGCTAAGCCCTGAAAACTTCTGGTCTTTGACACATTCTTCGGTGTTTCCACTCAACAATGGCCGAGATCTTGCTTGGGTCAACTCTAATTCCATCTCTCGACACGATGTGTCCTAGGAATCCTACTTCTTTAAGCAAGAATTCACTCTTACTAAACTTGGCATATAACTGCTTATCTCTTAAGGTTTGTAAAACCGTTCTCAGATGCTCCACGTGTTCACTCTCATCACATGAGTAAATCAGTATGTTGTCGATAAAGACCACCACTAACTTATCCTAATAAGGCCGAAAATGCAGTTCATTAAACCAATAAACACCGCAGGGGCATTCGTTAAATTAAAAGGCATAACAAGGAACTCATAATAGCCGTACCTCGTCCGAAAAGTAGTTTTCGATACATCTTTCTACTTAACCCTTAACTGGTAGTAGCCTGACCTTAAGTTTATCTCAGAAAACATGGTGGCTTCCTTTTATTGATCAAATAGATCATCGATTCTTAGAAAGGGATATTTGTTCTTCACAGTCACCTTGTTGAGCTATCGGTAGTTTTTGCACAATCTCATCAATCTATCCTTTTTCTTCACAAGTAGCACTGGGGTACCCACAGAGAAAAACTCAATCTCGCAAATCCCTTGTCAGTTAAATCTTGTAGTTGAAATTTCAACTCCTTCAACTCCGTAAGAGCCATACTATACGGAGCAATTGAGATGGATGTCGTACCAGGGACTAGCTCAATTCCGAATTCAACTTCCCTCACTGGAGGCAGTCCAGGTAATTCCTCTGGAAACATATCTGTAAACTCACATACCACTGGCACTAATTCGATCTTCAATTTAGACACTTGAGTGCTCAACACAAAGCGAGATAAGTTTTACACCCTTTTCTCAAATATCTCTCCGTAGTGATAGATGATATCACTACAGGTGAGTCATCTGATTCATCTGGTTCAACCTGAAGAATGTTCCCATCTTGACATTTCAACTCAATAGATTTCCTTCCACAGTCCATTACAACACTATCAGAAGTTAACCAATCCATTCCAAGGATTACATCGAATTCATCAAACGGCAACAACATAAGGTTAGCTGGAAAATTATGACCCTTAATTGTCAAGGGATAATTTCTACATACTTGGTCAACTAACACATGCTTGCCTAACGGGTTAGACACTTTTACTACAAATTCTGTAGACTCGATTGACATATTTATACTGGGAACTAATTTCATGCAAACATAAGAATGGGTAGACCTCGGATCAATTAAAGCAACAACAAAAATATCATGAAGAGAAAAAGTACCCGTAATCACATCTGGTGAAGATGCCTCTTCGCGAGCGCGAATGGCATAAGTCCTTGCAGGCGCTCGGCCCTCAGACCTTACAGCTATATCTCTAGGAGTGCCTCTATTGCTAACCCCACTACTCGGTTTCTTCTATGATCTACCCCTTGAAAGAGCACTATTCGGTCTCATATCTTGCTTTTTCTCCTTGTCATCTAATTCCGGACAATTTTGGATGAAGTGGTCTAGTGATCCACATTTGAAGCAACCTCTCTCATTCCCTTGGTAGTCACCAAAATGACACCTACCACATTATGAACATCCTAGCCTATTCGGCCGAGCAGTACCAACACTTGTGATAGAAGTGGTTTGAGCTTTAGACATCGTGTGCTGCTTGTTCTTGCTCTTGCTCGAGAAACCTAAGGACACATTTGATCGGGTAGGAAACTCTCTCGATCTCTTAGATGAGGTCTGTTGTGATTTTCCCATCTGCCTTTTCCTTGAGTCTCAGGACTCGATGTCAGCTTTTCTCTTCTCTTTGGACAATTCCTCGGCCTTACATGCTCGCTCCACGAGCACCACAAATTCCCTCAATTCTAAGATGCCAACTAATAGATAGATGTCTTCATTGAAACCATCTCCAAACCTCTTGCATATGATAACTTCTATCGATACACACTCCCATGCATATTCGCTGAGTCTCACAAACTCACGCTCGTATTCTGTCACCATTTTACGGCCTTGCTTCAACTCTAAAAATTCTTTCCTTTTCTGGTCTATAAACCTCTGGTCTACAAAGGACATGAGAGTATTTCACCATTGGTAGGCTGAGTCTCATAGGAATGACACTACGCACTTCATGCACTCCTCAGGCATGCACTTAGCTCATCAAATATCCTAATGGTATTTTTCAACCAGAACTCTGCTATTTCTGGGTCATCATTAATATTAGCCCAAAATTCATCGGCCTCTTACTTTTGTATTTTATCTACTGGGGGTTTCTCCCTTCTAACCATATCCACTCATTGCGGAGCTACCGGGGCATATGAGGAATCGGAGAAGGTGGGGGAGGTGGAGTGTTCAGATTCACTTGAACAAACTCCATGTACCAAGTGTCCATCATGTGGAGGTAAGCTTCTCTAGCCTTTCTACCCTGACTTAGTGTCATGGGCCCACTATCTACCGATACGGTCCATTTAGCGGGAGCCGGTGAATTATTCTTCACATCATCTACCGTAGCTACGTCAAGATCCATTTACTATATAAATAAAAACACAATTTATCTCGTCAGGAGTCATCACACTATCAATATATAATTATGGCATGTATAGCTAGACTCGTACTCACGCTAGGTTAGTCCTAGAATCAACTAAACCATAGCTCTGATACCACTAAATGTAACACCCCACACCCATGCCCTACGCTGGGACAGAATATGAGGCATTACTAGACTTAAACACATGCATTTGAATGTTTCCGAGTCACCAAGACTTGATCAAATTTAAAACTTTTTCTAACTTTGTTTAAACTCCTTAATATAGGCCTATGAGGCCTCAAAATTTCATCGGAAACCCTTCAGAACTAGCTTGGGTCCTTAAACCGATTTAATAAAAATGACTCTTGAAATAGAGCACACGCCAGTATGGATGGGCAACACGCCCGTGTGGCTATTATGACATGGCCGTGCTGATGGCCCGTGTGGTTCACACAGCCTAAGCACAAGGGGACACGCCCGTGCCCTAAGCTCGTGTGAATTAAATTCTAAATTTAAACCTACAGGGGTTTTCACACAGCTTGACACACGCCTGTGTCTATGACACGCTCATGTCCCTCACACGGCCATTATACGTCCGTGTCCTAGCCTGTGTCTAAAAACCTTGACATTCTGTTTCTAACGTCAGCAATCTTAAAGGGTCGAACGGCCAAGGCACATGCCCGTGTGCTAGGCCGTACCCTTCATATGGTTGAGACACACGGCGTGTCTCTGCCTGTGTATTTACTACCATGCATACTGACTTGAAATTTTTACGTGCAGGGGACACACGGCTGGACAGCACACCTGTGTGTCTACTCGTGTGGACAATATGGGGCTATCTACCAAGCCTTTTGCCACCCTTAAACACAATATAATGCCAGTCAACATGTTAAAATCTAACTTAATATGATTTCTCGACCAAACAACAATAGCTAAGGCTTATATACATTTCATGTACTCAAACATGCCAACAATTTCACATTCATGAAAGACTATCTTGCATTCATATAATAACTTTCAATATTTGCCATTTTTCCTGGCCTTATACAAAATGAATCGAATGCTAAGGTAAGCCATCACATTTGGCCAATTAACAATGACACAAAACTCAAAAGTCTAAGTTCCTATACATGCCATATTCAAAATGATAAATCTAATTATACTGAGTGCTTCAGCTAATAGTGTGATCGATGCTTTCGATGTTTGTTGATTCTCGAGCTAATTAGGCAGCACTATAAGAAAATGGAAAAGAGAGGGAGTAAGCATAAAGCTTAGTAAGTTGCATGCAAATAAATATAACAACAACTTTACCATTCATTATCATACTCATAATACAAAAGTAGGCATAAGCACAACTTACTCACCACTATCCAATACAATTCACAAAGCATATATTATGCTCACCTCATACACTTCAAATAGGCACCTGTACCACTCACAGCATGGTTATACTTTTCTTGTTTAGCTTAAACTGTAACTCTCACAGTTGAACCATTTGGAATACTATCAGATATTCACTAAGCGTCAAACATTGGGTATAATGTTGATGCCATGTTCCAGACATGGTCTTACACTGGCTCATCCATCAAGTCGATGCCATGTCTGAGACATGGTCTTACACTGACTATCGAAATCGAGGCCAACACCATGTCCCAAACATGGTCTTACACTAGCTCTCACATATCCGTGCCGATGCCATGTCCCAGACATAGTCTTACACTGACACATATCGTAGCTAATGCATGTCCCAGACATGTCTTACACTGGCTTATATCTTGAGGTCGATGCATATCCCAGACATGTCTTACACTAGCTCTCGTCTCAATGCCAATGCCATGTCCCAGACATGGTCTTACACTGGCTCTAATAATGTGGTCGATGCAGGTCCCTGACATGTCTTACACTAGTGCACAAATAACTCGAATGTCATGGCATGAATATCCAATTTATTTCCTAAGGTTCAAATGGGAGTTTTACTATCTCAATATTCATCATACATATTCATTTCCACAAACAAGTAATTTATGCTATATTAATTCAAACACATATAATAACAATGTAGTTGTGTTATTTACATACAACTTACCTCGAATTACAAAATGTAGACAACTAGTTTGGCTTAGTCCACTTGCTCTGCTTTTCCCCGGTCTAGGCCCGGATTTTGTAATTCTTGATCTATAATGATGAAAGTTCACACATTAAATCATTTTAATAATCTAGGTACTCAACAATTTAAAAATTAGGCAAAATAACCATTTTGCCCTAGACTTTTACAAAATGACCATTTTACCCCTAGGTCCAAAAATCGATTTTTATTGAAGTTCTTCATATATTAAGTCTGACCGAACCCTTTTTACTCTTATAGAAACCCAAAATTTCCTTTACTTCTCACATTTGTCATCTAATTTTCAACTTATGCAAAATGGTCCCTAGTTAGGGTTTCCATGAAAACTACTTCACAAAAGTTGTTTATTACACCACCATAACTTATTTTATTCTATAAAATTTTAGAAAACAACATGAACACACTCATGGTGAAACCCTAGACTTTCAACCATTCTGTAAAATAATCCTCTTATTTGAAAGCTCATGCTATAAGGGTTCCAAAAATACAAAAATTATCAAGAAAAGTCATCAAAACCACTTATAGGGAGATTAAGTGGCTGAAATTTTTCAAGCTTCCAAAACCCTCCTATGAATGATATTTTTGATCATGAAGAAATGATGAATGAAAAAGATGAAGGCTAGGCTTTAGGGTACTAGTTTATCACAGGTTAGGTCATCAAATACCTAACACTTTGACTATTTTATTTTCCTTGTCTCATGGTCGGCTGTCACTTATTTAATGGCCAAAATTAACTTGAAAGACCCCCAATTTAGGTTCTCTAGAAATTTGACACCCTTAGCTATCAAAATTTGACACCATCTAGTTCTGTTCAGCGGCCTAAGAAAAAGGCCAAACCTGTTGGGCCAGTTAGAGTGGGGGCTTCTGCTACTCCTACTAGGATTCAGCTTTGTGGAGACTGTGGTAGAGGCCATCCGGGCAAGTGTTGGAGGCAGATTGGGGCTTGTCTGAGGTGTGGGTCTTTGAAGCGTCAAATTCGAAAGTGTCCACAGTGGGTAAATTAGATGCAAGCTTCAGGACCGGGTTCTGTACAGCCTCAAAGGGCAGTTCAATAGCATCTAGGGGCCGTGGACAGGCTAGGGGTGGTAATGGTGTAGTCGTGGGCAGAGAGCACCGGCAGTGGTGCTAATCAGATAGAGGCAAGGCAGCCTACACTGGTTTATGTTGCACGATGCTGAGATGATAGAGATGCCCCAGATGTTTTCACCAGTACATTCTTAATTTTTGATGTGCCTTATACTGCTTTCATAGACATAGGTTCTACTCACTCCTATGTAGCTAGCACTGCATCTGAAAACCTGCGGATTTCTGTTGAGAGCACATCTAGTGAAGTCACTGTACTAAGTCCATTGGGCAGTTTGTTCGAGTTAGTAAACTTTATAGGGATGTTCCATTAGTGGTGCAAGAGGCTGTTTTTCTAGCAAATCTGATGGAGCTTCCGTTTAGGGAGTTTGATTTAATTCTATATTTGTTGCAGATACTCGATAGCTCGTGTGAGCAGCATCGTGTAGCTTACATTCTGACCTACAACTCTTCTAAGTAGGTCCATTTCGCAGCTTGTGTGATCAATGATGTAAAGGAAAGGTTACGGTTATATGTTTAAGCACACTTCACGTGAGCTTTCCCGAGTATCTGATGATATTCTAGATGGTTCAACAGGTAAGAAAAGTGATTGAAATGGTAAGGTTTGCAATTGGAATTTTGCAGATGCTCATGAAAAGGATGTATGAAACAATGATGTATTTTCATATGAAAATGGATTATCATGTGGTTAATCTAAATGAGTTATGTATAAATACACTAACTTGTGTATTGATGATGATGTTTAGGCTTGTGCCAAGCTTGTGGTTTGGGTTACATTGTGCTTATACTTATTGTTATGTAAATGAAATGGTAATTTATGTTTTAATTTCTATGAACTTACAAAGCATTATTTGCTTATGTATTTTCTTTCCTATGTTTTATAGATTAGCGGAAGCTCGATTGGTTTGGAAGCTCGTTGGAGATCTATCACACTATCCAACATTAATATCGATAGCTTTTGAATGTTTTGGCCAAAGGTTATAATGGCGTGTATAGGTGGACTTGTATTGTTATTTTGGTGAATGTTTAGTTGGGATTTGGCTTGTATAAGTTATGGATGTTATCTTGGTTTGACACCATTTGTTGCTTGCTAGATTATGTTGTTGTTGCTATCTTATGATGCATGTTTTGGAATGGCTCATATGGTATGTTTTCAAGTAGCTTGACTAAAGTTAAGTTATGGCATGTTTTGAAAGGTATTGAACTAGTAATTGGTGTTTGAAATGTGATAATATATGCATGCTTAGGTAAGTTTTGATGAATGCATTTGAAGTGACTTTGAATGGCATATTGGTTAGTTGAAATGGGGTATTGAAATGGCAAGTACATATGCATGTTTAGGTATGGTTTGACTCTCTATAAGTGTTCATAAATGCTTCAAATGATTATGCATGAAATGGTGTTGAAAATGGCATTAGGTGAATTTTAGGTCCACACGGCCTGGCGACATAGCTATGTGTCTCTTGAAGTTCCTTTGTATGCAAGTTAGTGAGTTACATGGCCTAGCACACAGCCTAGCACACAGGCGTGTGGGGCTACTTTGAGAGTTACATGGCTTGACACACGAGCGTGTGACACGGCCGTGTGACCCTACTCAGAGAGTTATAGAGGTGAGGGCACGAGTTGAGACACGACTATGTGTCCCTAGTTCAAAGGTTACATGGCCTGAGTCATGAGTGTGTGTCTCAATCGTGTAAGGCACACAGCCATGTGACCCTTGTTTCTAAATTTTTGTGAACTTTCTTAGACTTTTCAAATATTTTCAATTTAGTCCCGAATCATTTCTAAGATATTTCTAGGGCCTTGAGGGCTCGATTTAGGGACTAAACATGCATGTATGATGGATATATGATATGTTTATGTTATTAATTGAAATATTGTTTAAATATTTTTTATTGTACGTTATTGCTCCGTAACCCTAATCCGGTGAGGGATACGGGTTAGGGGTGTCGCAACCAGAGCCCATGCATACTTGCTTAGCCACAGAATCTTGGCCTCATATTCAGCCATGGATCGATCACCTAGAACCAGGCTCATAAACTCACATCGGTGAGCCTCCACATAACTCGGCCCCACATATTTACTTTGGAAGGCATTCTTGAAATAGTCTCTATTAACTTGTTTAGTTTGAACACCTTGCTCAACCATCAGCTACCACTGATAGGCTTCATCTCGGAGTAGGGATACAACACCTCTCAATTTCTGAGTGGGAGTACATTCAAATATCAATCATGATACGCTTGGTGGCCTCTAGCCAATATTCAGTGGCAGTAGGGGCGACTCCAATGGTGCTCCTAAACAACTCAACACTTTTCATTCGGAGTCTCTCAATAACCGACACTTGGCCTCCAGATCCAGAGTAGGTGCTAACGACCTAGAATTCATTATTTACATTAATTTATTTTGAATAATTTTTCTCACATGGATTGTAACACCCCAAACCTGGCCTAGGCGTCAAGACCAAGTCTGAAGAGTTATATTGACGTTACTGGAATCCCACGTTTATAAACACAAATAAAAGAAAACCATTCAACACGTTATAACAATCATAGTAATCAACCAACCATCCTAAAACGTCATATTACTAGAGAAAACTGAAATTACTAATAGTATAAATAAAAGGAAGATAAAGTAGATTGAATGAGCTACAATAACACCAACTCGTTCAAGTCTATGAACCTCCTGAAATTCAATCAACAACGAAATGAGTAGTGAACCCACTGCATAACAGAAATAGATTTAACAAAAGCATGATTATAAAAATAGTTCTTGAATCTCCGGTTCCAATCAGAATTAGAAAACATTCGGTACATATTTAATGTATCAGTTATTTGGCAGAACAATTCCAGCTCAGATACAAAGCATATCAGAACTAGGTACAATTATTCCTACCCCCATCCGATACACACTATATCCGACCATCCCAACACACCATTTAGGGTATTTTATAGCAATCCAACCCTACACACCACTCAGTGTCAGTATGACACATTTCAGAATATTCACAACTTAGCTGCTAGATCAATAGGCGAATAAACACCAGATCAAAATAAATCACTTCCTTCTTTACATGACTTCCACCCAATACAAATGCAGATTACAGATGTAAAAAATGTATGCATAGTCTTTCTATTTTAGTAAACATTTGTATAATCAAAGTCTTAATCTCATATCATCAGATAGTATTCATATGATCTAATTTGGATCATACATATATACTACGGATGACCTACATTCATGTTAACAATGCTTATGGCCCAGAGATGTGTTCCAACACTGATCCACACACCTGTGTGGCTCCACACGGCCTAGAATATGCCCGTGTGACTCTACATGGCCTGTCATACACCCATGTGCCCAGCCGTATGTCTCACATGGCTTGACACACGCCCGTGTCTCTGGCCCGTGTGGTTTGTAAATCACAAATAGTGAGTCACACGGGCTTTTCATGCCCTTTTAACTTAAATTCATGCAGTTTCAATAAAATTATTATTGAAAAATATATAATTATTATAAAATAATTAAATTGTAGTTAAATTATTAAAATGTTGAAGTTTACTTAATTTTATAACAAATTTTGATTAATTTTGATCATTTTTGACAGATCTGCACAAAAGGTGAAAAACGGCTCGGCAGACACTACTAGAAGTGCAAAACCAATAAGCAATTTTGAAGCATCAAGGCGAATTAATTTTTCATCCTAAGACAGTCCAAATTATGTGTATCAATTCATAATATAATTAATTTTAATTTTAGTCCAATTTAATTTGGGTTAAATAAATTACTTTTAATTAATTATGGAAAAGGGCCTAATTGAGCTGAACTGAGAATACCGATCCAATCGAGCACTGGACAGCCCAAAACCGTCCCACATGCTGAAACAATCAGCTTGTTTTGCTTATTATTTGGCTTGCAAAATGGCCCTTTAAGACTCCTTCAATTTGTATTCAAACCCCTTCACTATTCATGCCTTTCAAGATTCGCCCTTACCTAAAAATAGCATGTTTGAAATGTTCAAACATGCCACATATGTGGCCTGCCATTGGGGGAGTCTTTGGCTACTGATTTGGATATTTTTAGCAGCCTTCTCAACCTATAAATGCCCCATTTGGCTGCTCACTTCAAACACATCTCCAACTCATTCATTTCTTCCCTTCCCTTCTCTCTCACTTTTCTTTTTTCATTCTCTTCTATTGTTCTTCATTTTCTTCCCCTATTCCTTTGCCGATTTAACCTCTTTAAAAAGAGTCATTCAACCACCATTTGGAGCAGCATTCAAGTGCTTGTGGTTGCCTCGGTTCAACAAGAACAAGTAGAGAATGAGGAGCGAAGCAAACTAGTCAAGCCTCGGAGGATCACCGGATTTGATTCTTGTTCCCTACCTATAACAACCCAGTTTTAACTAAATCTGAATAGTAGTTTTAGAACCACAAATCCAAGGTCATAAAATTAGTTTAATATTATTTTTTGTGTTTATAGCATGTGAATATATATGTGTGAGAATTTCGTGAGCTAATTTTATCGTTTAATAGCTCAATTTGAGAAAAAGGACTTAATCGCGTGAAATGCAAAAGTAGCATGCTATAAGTTAAAAGTGTTTAATTGCTATGGCTTATTATATGAAAGGTTCTTATGTTGTAATTAGACCATTGATAGTGGAGATGGATATTAATGGCCTTATATTTGATGTTTTAAATGTATAATAATCAAGGGTAAAATGGTAAAATATGTATTAAGTTATAATAAATAAATAATAATTTTAAGCCTAAATTATCATCATCCTTAGCCGAATATTAGAGAAAGAAAAGAGGGTTTTGAGCTTTCATCCATTCAGCCATGGTTAAGCTTGATTAAGGTACGGTTTTAGCTCGGTTTGTGATGATTCCTATGTTTTTGTGATCGTTTCTCTGAGTACTAGCTAGCCCATGCCTTAATTTCTGAAAGTGTTGATTTTGAAAGTTTTCATTGATGAAGTCATGTGTTTTTCAATGTTTGATGATGAAATATGAAAGCTTGGTGTTTGATATACATGTTTTATAAAGTAATTTTGAGTAAAAATGTCAATTAGGGATTAAATTGAGAAAATGTGAAATGTTGTGATTAAAAGTATGAAATAAATAAAAGTATGGACTATTATGAAGCTATAGAGAATTCGGCTAAGCATGGGCCATATTGAATTTTGTGAATTTTGTGTATTTATGAAATAGGGACTAAATTGTACAAATGTGGAACTTTAAGGGCTAAAGTGCAAAAATGCTCAAATATGTGTTTGTGGACTAAATTGAATGTGTTGATGAATAAAAGAGTTAATTTTGAATGTATATAGATCAAGAACGAAAGAAATCGGATATAAAATGGGGGAAATCCAAAGTTATCGAATAGTCGATCCAGTCCTTCTATTCCGGCTACGAGGTAAGTTCATATGAAAATAAATGTATTTAAATTGAATTTTATGTGTTTACTTGCCATTGAATTGTTATAATGTGGAACAAGCAAATACGAGCAAGAAACAATGAAGTTTCAATATCCAAAAGTCCCGTACGAACCTTAGGAATAGTATAGGATACGAATGTCATGGCATTAGGTTATCGAGATGTGATTACATGTAAGAAAATGTCTGGTATTTTGGCATTGTATTAAGATTGTGTGTAAGACCATGTTTGGGACATTGGCATCGTTAATCGATTTCGTGTAAGACTGTAACACCCCAATCCCGTATCCGTCACCGGAATAGATAAAGGGGCATTACCAGTCTTGAAACTCATATCAAAACAGTAAATTTTTTTTTTTGAACATTCCTTTAGATAAGTACTAAAGACAGTCAGGGATACAATTTAAACTTCTATAAGTACACATTCAAAAGATGCCATTTTTGCGTGGCTTATATACATTAACCAAAATATCCTCTCACTACTAGTCTATTCTATACATGCCATAAGATAATCCAAAACGTAGCAGTACCAAACAGTGGATAGTGATAGTGTGACTAGTTGCTGATGATCCCCGAGCCTGTAGCTTCCAAATGAGATCTATAAAACAGAGGAAACAAAGTACACGGAGTAAGCATTACAATGCTTAGTAAGTTTTAAGCAGTGTCAATAGATAACAATCAAATTATAACATAGTTGTTCGTATTTTTATTTCACTCTTCCTTCGAGCATACCATCCCTTTACCGAATATGCACATCTCATCATATATAATAGGCAGATAAATTCTCACTTGATAGTGACCTCTTATGATCATAGGTACATTACATTTTTTTTTCCTGACTTTCCACATTGACCAAATGCACAATAATCATAGAACAGTCTTATTGCTTTACTCACATGTGCATCACATAACGACCTTGTGATTTAGTCTAAATCAAACTTAAATATAATCTCAAAATACATACCTGACCAACTTAACGCATTGAACGTATTTATTACCAATTGTTACTGTGAAGTCGTATAATCTTACGCTTTACTTGAATCTTCAGCAAAACCTTTAGTTCGGGGCTTACCTGGACAAAATCTCCACACGTAGTCATCGGGTCTTTAGAGCTCGGATATAGTACGAGCACGAAGCCTACGGACATTAATCAGTGATAATATTCTCGCATAAAGCCTGCGGGGTTTGAACCCGGATATAGTACTGACACAAATGCCCTTCGGGACTTATCACATTTATACACTTTCACATCCATCACGTTGGCCACTCGGCCCTATCACATATATACACTTTCACATTCATCGCATTGGCCATTAGGCCTTATCACATATATACACTTTCACATTCATCACATCGGCCATTAGGCCTTATCATCACATATATACACTTTCACATTCATCACATCGGCCATTAGGCCTTATCACATATATATACACTTTCACATTCATCACATTGGCCATTCGGCCTTATCACATATATACACTTTCACATTCATCACATCGGCCATTAGGCCTTATCACATATATACACTTTCACATTTATTCAAATATACTTCACATACCACATATACTATCATGTACAGACTTGGTCTTGGCCGAATCTACATCCATCACTTTCCAATGAATAATTCAATTTTATGCCATACTATCATTTCATATTCGAATACTCATAAACTTACAATATCACGATTTAGAATTCAAGTATGGGTTTAATCAATAGCTTATGAGCAACTAAAACAAGTTTTATCCATGTTTACAACAAAATCACATATTCACTACGAGCTGTTTTCCTGAGCAATGGTCACTAAATTATTTATAACCGGAGGTACAAGACTCCAAATCACTTTCCGTTAATTTTCCCTGAATATAGACTCGTATATCTTTCATACATAAATTTTTCATAATTTTAGGTTTGGCCAATAAATACCAGATTTTTCTTAAAGTTTCCCTTGTTTCACTGTTTGACTAATCTGACCAGTCTTCACTACGAATCAAAATTCTCATTGTACAGAATTCAAAGTATGTTATATTTGATTTCATTTGAAACTAGACTCATTAAGGAGTCTAAGCATATAAATTTTATCTTGTAACCATTTTTGTACAAATTATAGTGATTTTCTTAAAACAGAACAGGGGATTTCGGAGTCATTCTGACACCGTCTCACACAACTTTAAATATCTCTTTATAAGAAATTCCTTTGCTTACACGGTATCTTTTATAAGAAACTAGACTAATTAAGCTTTGATTGTATATTTTATTCAGCCTATAATTCCACACCAAACATTTATAGTGATTTTCTAAAATCACGTTACTGCGGCTGTCCTGAGCAAATTATTACAATTTGCTCTTAAATTTCCAAGTCCAAACACTTAGGAACTTACCATTTGAGTTTAAGACATATCATGGCCACATCATATCTTATTAAATCAACTCATTATATCCTATTATAGTTGAATTTACTCAACATTTAATCACTTAAAACTTACCTCGGATGTGGTCGAACGATTTCGGCGGCTATTCGATCACTTTTTCCCTTCCCTTATCCAACTTTGGTCCTCTAAGCTCTTGAGCTAATTCAAACAAATTTAACTTATTAAAGTCTCATTATGCTAGCTTATGGCCGAATATGACAAGGAGTTTGATAGGTCATATGGCCACCTTTAGCTCAAACACAAAATGGTCATACGCATTTTTAATCACATTGAGCAATTTAATACAATTAATCTAACATTTCTTCATGTGCACCTTTATGACCGAATACATGCAACACCAAGCTATCTATTCATTCATGTATGCATCTTATTTAAGCATGTATATCCACAATTGAATTCATCATATAAATATCTATGATTTCACTCAAATAATCTCATTACAACACACTGTGCTCCAACCATTATTTAAATTCAAAGCTCGGCTAGTACACATATATACACTAGCAATCAATTACTAACATTTTCACTTCATCTTAATAGCTAGCTTAGCAAACCTTAATTTAACACATAATTCATACATATCACATTCCAAGCATTCACTCAATTCTATCACTTAAAACACACACATTACTGAATAACTTCATAGTTCAAATTCAGCAACTACACCACTAATATTCAAAATCATATTCGGCCTTAGTACTCCCTTGTTAGCCGATTTTTCTTCATTTAGCAACTAAAATAATAAACCACAACATTTAAATTCATCTCATTCTTCTCCCATTTGACCGAATGAACATTTATCAAATGAAAATTCAACTAAACAACAACATCTTTCTTTCTAAAATGTATATACACCACACCATCAATTGAAGGTAAATTCATGGTAACATTAGTATTGAAAGGTTGCGTTGTGGGCAGCCTAAGAGGACTCGCAACACTTGGCTTAATTGCTGTAACATATCACATTCGGAGGCTGATTCGGACAGCATCAATAATACAATATTTAGACAGCATAAACAGGGCAGCAATTAACAATACCAGCAAGGTAAAATTCAGACAGCAATTTGACAGTTTCAACAATTATCAAATAAAAGTTCAAGGAAAACTCACCAAGGTTCCCAACACCGATTCTACCTATTCAATTTGCTCCTCCCCTTTTTAGCCTTCTACTTGAAAATTTCAACTTATAAGCAAACAAATTTCATGGTTTTCCCCTACATGCAGCCGGCCTCTCCTCTCTAGCTTCATTTGAAAGAGACAAGGAAGCAAGATAGAAAAATAAAAGTTGAAGTCTTTCTTTCTTCCATTCACGGCAATGGAGGGGGGCAACCACACACATTTTTTTGTCATCATTTACCTTCCCATTATTATTTTATCCTTTCTCACATAAACCATTAGCACAACATGTTTTATGACATGTTTTGCCCATCACCCTTTGTCATGGCTGGCCACTAGTAATTAAATGGGGGAAATTGACATGCAAGTCCACCCCTTTGATTACATGCACTAATAGATCCTTATGGATTAACCTATCACATTTCAAAAGTGTCACACATAAGTCCTATTACTAAATTCACATGCAATCGACTAAATCGAACCTTAAAACTTTCACACATTCATATTCACATATTTTAGACAATAAATATCATATTCAAATAATTTGGTGACTCGGTTTAGCGGTCCCAAAACCGCTTTCCGACTAGGGTCATTTTAGGGCTGTCACAAAGACCATGTCTGGGATAGTGGCGTCGATATGTGATAACATGTAAGACCATATCTAGGATATGGCATTGTTCGAGCTTATGTGATTTTTGAGTATCTTCAATGATTCTGAATGGTTCAATAGGAAAATTCAATTTGAGAAAGATTATGTGAATGAGCTAAGTGACTCAGGTACGTACGAGATTCATATGAGTATTGAGAAGTGAAGTAAATGATGAATTTGATTAAGATATTGAATATGTGTTCAATGAGAAAGGTTTGAGAACTTTTGTGTGACTAGTTATGTTTAGCATATTTGATTTGATATGCAAAGGTTCATATGATAGCTTTATTTTTATATGGCTTACTAAGATTTTAAAGCTTACTTTGTATGTTCTTTCCATGTTTTATAGATTTTCAAAGCTAGCTCAGACATCGGGGATCATCGGGAACCATCGTCACACTATCGACTATTTGTTGGTACTTTTGGAGTTTTGTATATATGGTATATGGCATGTATAGGCTAGTGTCATTTTGGTATATTCTGAGTCATGATATTAGCCATGAGATTTGGCTTGTAAATGTTAATGTGTATGGCCATTTAAGTTGACTTGAATTATGTGCATGATAAATGTTATATGTGAGGTATATAAGTTACCATGTGTTTTGGCATGTTTGCCATGGTTGTTTATATGGCTAAGTGATTGCTCATTTGGTTAGTTATTAGTTGATGTATTAATGCTTGAGGAATGGTAAATTTTGGTTTGATTTGTGGATGATGAATTGGTATGTTTGAGAAGCATGATTTGGTTGATAGAAAGATGAGAAAAGTTATTTAAGAGTTATGTGAGTTTGATGATTGTGGCATGTTGATTTGGTATGTTTTGAATATGGAATTTAGTAGTTGAATTGGTTGATGATAGATGGCATGATATGTGTGTGAATTGGCATGTTTTGGCTGCCTATATATGTGTTGAAATGATACCATTTTGATGGATAGGTGTGCAAGAGAAAAAAGGGTGGCAAATTGGCTTAACAAATGGCCTATTTTTGTCCACACAGGAAGAGACACGGGCGTGTGTCTCAGCCATGTGCCACACACAGTCCTGTTACATGGTCGTGTGTCATTTGGGGTACCCTTTCAGATTAAATTAGTATACCCTATAGTTTTGACACGGCCTAGGCACACAGGCTTGTCTATTAGTTGTGTGTGGCACACGGGCTGGCACATGGGCGTGTGGCCAAGTCAGTAACCTCTTTAATTTTTCCATTGCCATGGCACACTGGCGTGTCTCTAGCCGTGTGGTGCAAGTCAGTATGTATGCCCTGTTTTCACACAGCCTGTGAAACGGGTGTGTCTGGTGGCCGTGTGAGGCACACGGCCTATTCACACGGGCGTGTGACCCTTAAATGTTTGAAAATTTAATAAGTTTCACTAAGTTTACAAATGTTATCGGTTTAGTCCCAAACCACTTCTAAGCATATTTTAAGGTCCTTATAAGGGATAATGTGATTGATATGAATGGAAACGATTGCATAAGTGTATGTGAATGAGGTGTGTTATTCAGTAATGCCTCGTATCCCTATTCCGGCGTCAAATATGGGTTAGGGGTGTTACACTATCTTTTTAATTTTGTTGTTGTTAAGTTGAACATGTTTATGAATATTTGTGACGTTGATATTTTTAATTTAATTAATATGGATTAAATTTAATTCGTGTTAGGTTGATTGCATTTCACCTACTTGAGTTATTAAAATTGTGTTTGTGTTGTTATAGGTCTCGGTAAGATGCTTGATTAAGAAAAACCATAACTAAGTTATTATTGCATTACAAATGTAAGGTAACTAATGAATCAATTATTTAGACAGTTTGAAATTGTAATTAATTGAAGCAATACTTAATCAGTGCATGTTTAATCATCTAAGGTAGCAGAGGATTAAATTATCAATGGCATCTAATGATACATTAGCCTTGCATAACTTGCAAGATTATTGTGATTAAACTGTTTCAAGGTAGAAATATATTGTGGTAGTCTTTTATGTGCTTATGAGATTGAATTAATTGTTTGAATTGACATAGGGATATGTACAAGAGATTATTTTAATTTCATAGATATGTATGTGCATTAACACATTTGCTTATTAAAATTTGTTTAATCGGCTAAATTGACATAGAGATATAGTTAAGAGATAAATGGATTTTGGTAGGTAAGTATGTTCATAAATTAGCAGATTACCGAGTTGCCGTGAAATTATTTAGAACAACATGAACACGAGTTTAATAATTCTAACTTAAGAAATGTAATTAATCTAACACAATTATGTCATCTTGATTAAAATCATCTTTTGAAATCGTTGATTGGAACTTTTATTTTCTCTTTATTTATTTTACTTAGTTAAAAATCTTAGTTTTTAATCACCTCTTCAAATCAAAATATTTTTCTTCACCAAAGTGTTTTAAATTGCATTCATAAATAATTATTTTCATGGTCTCTGTGGGTACGATAACTCGACATTTACTTTTCATAGTCTCTGTGGGTACGATAACTCGACATTTACTTGTCACTTTATTACTTGTTGCGATTGTGTACACTTGCACATTTCCGTCATTCCAATATACGCCCCATATGTCTGGCTCATGTGAACCCTGCACTAACGTGCCCACACATGGCTTGGATACACGTCCATGTCCCTTACCCGTGTGGATCGTATTTGTAACACCCCAATCCCGTATCCGTCGCCGGAATAGGTAAAGGGGCATTATCGGACTTGAAACTCATATCAGAACAGTAAAAAAATTTTTTTTTGAACATTCCTTTAGATAAGTACTAAAGACAGTCAGGGATACAATTTAAACTTCTATAAGTACACATTCAAAAGATGCCATTTTCGCATGGCTTATATACATTAACCAAAATATTCTTCGGCCACTGGTCTATTCTATACATGCCATAAAATAATTCTAATCATAACAGTAACAAGCATGGATAGTGATACTGTGACTAGTTGCTGACGATCCCCGAGCCTGTAGCTTCGAAATGAGATCTATAAAACAGAGAAAACAAAGTAAACGGAGTAAGCATTACAATGCTTAGTAAGTTTTAAGCAGTGTCAACAGATAACAATCAAATTATAACATAGTTGTTCGTATTTTTATTTCACTCTTCCTTCGGGCATACCATCCCTTTACCGAATATGCACATCTCATCATATACAATAGGCAGATAAACTTTCACATAAAAGTGAGCTCATGTGACATAGGTATATTGTATAATTTCACATAACCTCTCTGTAACACCCCGAACCCGAGACCGACACCGGAGTCGGACACGAGATGTTAACAAACTTTGAAAAATTTTTCCAGACACTGCCCAGTCTGAGTACTAGTCGCTTCAAAAATCATATCTTGAGTTTCACAACTCAAAAATCAGTTTTGTGATTTTTCCCTGAAACTAGACTCATGTCCCCACCTATGGATTTTTTTCTAGAATTTTTGGTCGGGCCAATTAGTACAGTTTATTAGTCAAAGTCTCCCATGTTACAGGGGTCGACTACACTGACCTTTTCCCATTACGACTGGGATATCTCTCTGCACAGAGCTTCAATACTGATGCCGTTTGTTTCTATGGAAACTAGACTCAGATAGGAATCCATACATATATGGTATGACCCCTAATTATCTCTGGTCAATTTATAGTGAATTTCCAAAGGCGGAACAGTGAATCCAGAAACTGTTCTGGCCCTGTTCCACAAGAACCCGAATATCTCTTTCTGTACTGTTCCTATAATTGTTTCGTTACTTCCATATGAAAGTAGATTCATCAAGGTTCGATTAAATAATTTATTCACTATTTAATTCCACTCCTACGAATTCTTGTGATTTTTCCAATCCACACCACTGCTGCTATCAGCTTCTGTTTTCAAAGTGAACCTTACCTAATTTGGGGTTTCATGGACCAACTAGGGCCTTGTCATACATAAGCCCACATATGATCATACTTAGCCATTCTAGTGGCTGATCATTTGCTCAACACTTCCATTCCAACATAGTTACATCATGAAACCATCTATACATTCATAAATACGAATGGTCTAATGCCATACTCCACTTCTACAAGCCATTTTCGCATGGCTGTACACTTATACATTTCATAAAGTACTCGAAAGACCACAATGGGTAGTCCTATACATGCCATAACAAAATTCAACCAAAATAGTACCCAAAAGAGCCTTTGATAGTGTGGGCGACTTCGACTTCAAGATCCCGAGTCCGATAGCTGGAGAACCAAAAATCTATAAAACAGAGGAGCAATGTAACGAGTAAGCAATTTATGCTTAGTAAGTTTGAGCAAGGAATTCCAGCATAAACAAAGAATATCACACATTTAGCTAAACGGAATATTTCATAATACGCAATTTATCGATATTAAACTTGCTTCACAACATTAACAACCCTTATGCACATACACAATAGACTAACTTAGCCGAAGGCCGATAGCTCGTTTATCAACTGAGCGAACATTTATTTGTAAGGGCTCGATTTAATTCAACACATACGTAACATATCCCCATATTGGGATGTTTTTCGAGTATTCGCTGGAATTTTACAGCAAGCTCATTCATTACCAAATCACGTACCTTCGGGATTTAACCGGATATAGCTCCTCGTTCAAATGCCTTCGGGACATAGCCCAGTTTTAGTAACTCACACCATGCCTTCGGGACGTAACCCGGATTTAACAACTCGCACGAATGCCTTCGGGACTTAACCCGGCTTTAATAACTCGCACGAATGCCCTCGGGACTTAACCCGGATTTAGTATCTCGCACAAAGGCCTTCGGATCTTAGTCCGGATATATTCGCTTAGCACAAGCCTTCGGGACTTAGCCCGGACAGCATTCAATTAATCATGCACATCTAACAATAATTCATGGTACATTCATATTTCATTTTCGTTTACGAAACTCAAACACAAGGCACATATTGTCCTTGCACATTCGGCTCAATAGCCACACATAGAGCATGATTTAATCACATCGAAATTTAAGCTCTCTTACTCAAGAACTTACCTCGGGTGTTGTCGAACGATTCCGCTAGCTATTCAACCACTTTTTCCTTCCCTTTATCGGTTTTATTTCCCCTTTGCTCTTGAGCTTAATCAAACAAATAAATTGATTTCATCATTTAGGCATCAAAAGATGAACACAAGGCACTTAGCCCATATTTATACATTAGACATTAAAGTCTCATACATGCAAAAATCATGCATCAACACAACATATTAGCTAATTTCTTTGCCCTTGGCCGAATATGCATGTCCATTTTTGGGGTCGATTTCAACACTTAATACACACATATACACACTAGTAAAGCATCCTCCCCCTTTTTATCAATTTAACACATGCATTGCTCATCAACATGCAAAGTTACATTCGGCCTTAGCACACATCTTGCTAGCCGATTCTTCTCCATTTAGCAACCAATGCACATATGTGCTCACACACAAAAAAAATGCTAAAAAGGAGGTTCAAGAATCATCAAGCCATCATCACATGCATCATTAACAAGCTTCATATTTTGCATGCAATGGCATTAACACAACCTCCACCTAGGCCGAATCTTAACTCATCCTCATGCCTCATCACCACAACATCAAACATCAACCAAGAATGATTCATCCATGGTCAAGTGCCATTTCCATCACATAGCAAGATTTAGACCATGGGTTAGGTAGAACTCAAGCTAACAACTAAAACATGCATGCCTCTCATGGAACATCATCAAACATACCTTAGCCTAGCTACATGCATGGCCGAATCTCTTCACCTTTCTTCTTCTTTCCTCCTTAAAATTTTTGGCCAAGGATGAACCAAAGGATGAGAAAATTTTTCTTTGTTTTTCTTTCTAGTTTTTGGCAAGCATGAAGATGAGAAAAGGATGAACAAAATCCCCCCCTTTCTCTTCTTTAGCTCACGGCAATGGGGGGACAAACACTACACACACATTTTTTTTTCTTTTGTTTTCCATTTCTTTATTACCCATACTCCTTATTTTATTCTTCCACTAACAAAACATGTTTCATGACATGTTTTGCCCATCCTTCCTTGTCATGGCCGGCCACTACTCATTAGGGGGGAAATTTGACATGCAAGTCCCCCTTTGTCCACATGCACTAATAGGTCCTCACACATTGACCTATCACATTTTAGAATTTTCTCACATAAGTCCTATTGACTAAATTCACATGAAATCAACCAAATTGAAGCTTGAAATTTTCACACATTCATAATTACATATTCTACACAATAAGTATCACATTCAAACATTTCGGTGACTCGGTTTAGCGGTCCCGAAACCACTTCCCGACTAGGGTCAACTTTGGGCTGTCACACTCTCACACTGATCCGATGTCACATAATCATAGGAATAGTCTCATAAATTGCTCTCGTATGCATCACATAACTACCTTATGATTTAGTTCAAATCAAGCTCACATATAAACTTGGAGTACATACCTGTTTAACCTTTCGCATTGAATATATATATAAGCAATTCGTATTACGAAGTCTTACAGCTTTATCCTCTACTCGGATTATCGGCGAGACCTTTAGCTCAGATGAAATCTCCACACGAAGTTATCGGGTCTTACCCGGACAAAATCTCCACACGTAGTCATCGGGTCTTAGCCGGACATAATCTCCACACGTAGTCATCGGGTCTTACCCGGAATATATTTCCAAGTTTCATGTACATTTAATCACATGTTACAACATTCACATCGACTGTCATATTTGTAATTCATTTGCCTCATCAAATATCTAATAATACACACCTTTCACATTTGGTCATTCGTCCACAATATACACACATCGCCTTCATATTTCACACTAGCCATTCGGCTTTACCACATATACATATCTCATACATATTTCACACTAGCCATTCGGCTTTACCACATATACATATCTCATATATATATTTCACAGTGACCATTCGGCTTTACCACATATGCATATCTCATACATATTTCACATTAGCCATTCGGCTTTACCACATATACATATCTCATATATATATCTCATATATATATATTTCACATTAACCATTCAGCTTTACCACATATACATATCTCATATATATATTTCGCATTAGCCATTCGGCTTTACCACATATACATATCTCTTACATATTTCACATTAGCCATTCGGCTTTACCACATATACATATCTCATACATATTTCACATTAGCCATTCGGCTTTACTACATATACATATCTCATACATATTTCACATTAGCCATTCGGCTTTACCACATATACATATCTCTTACATATTTCACATTAGCCATTCGGCTTTACCACATATACATATCTCATACATATTTCACATTAGCCATTCAGCTTTACCACATATACATATCTCATATATATATATTTCGCATTAGCCATTCGGCTTTACCACATATACACATCTCATACATATTCCATATTAGCCATTCGGCTTTACCACATATACATATCTCATACATATTTCACATTAGCCATTCGGCTTTACCACATATACATATCTCATACATATTTCACATTAGCCATTCAGCTTTACCACATATACATATCTTATGCATCAATTTCAGCAATAGCTTATAAGCAACTCAAATAGTTTCATCAATGTTTACAACAAATTCACATATTCACTACAAGCTGTTTTCCTGAGCAATAGTCACTAAATTATTTATAACTGGAGCTACAAAACTCAAAATCAATTGCCATTAATTTTCCCTGAATATAGACTCATATATCTTCCATCCATAAAATTTTCAGAATTTTAGGTTTTTCCAATCAATACCAGATTTTTCTTAAAGTTTCCCCTGTTTCACTGTTTGACTAATCTGACCACTCTTCACTACGAATCAAATTTCTCATTGTACAGAATTCAAAATGTATTCTATTTGATTTCATTTAAAACTAGACTCATTAAGGAGTCTAAGCATATAAATTTTATCTTATAACCATTTTTGTACAAATTATAATGATTTTCTAAAAACCGAACAGGGGATTTCGGAGTCATTCTGACACCGTCTCACTCAACTTTAAATATCTCTTTATAGGAAATTTCTTTACTCACACGGTCTCTTTTATAAGAAACTAGACTAATTAATCTTTGATTACATATTTTATTCAGCCTATAATTCTATACCATCAATTTATGGTGATTTTCTAAAATCACATTACTGCTGCTGTCCTAAGCAAAATATTACAATTTGCTCTTAAATTTCCAAGTCCAAACACTTATGAACTCACCATTTGAGTTTAAAACATATCATGGCCACATCATATCTTATTAAATCAACTCATTATGTCCTATTATGATTGAATTTACTCAACGTTTAATCACTTAAAACTTACCTCGGAAGTGGTCGACGACTAGATATCCACGGCTATTCGTTTACTTTCTCTTTTCCCCTATCCGACTTTGATCCTCTTTGCTCTTAAGCTTAATTAAAACAATAGATTTGCTTAAGTACTTAACTAATATTATTCACTTAACAATCACATTTGGCAATCACATATCATTTAATCTATATCTAAAACAATAGATTTCAATATGTATCATATTTGATAATTCATGCCATGACTCGATCTCATGCTTATTTAATTTATATCTAATTCACGTTCACAAGCAAAGAGCCACTTAATTTATCATGCTTCCTTATACATGAATTTAATCATATTGCCGAATATTAACCCAACATCACAAGCATAATCACCATGAAACTTGCCTTAATACACATTTTATCCCATTGCCGAATACATATATATATCAAACAAATATTTATTCACATAACAACAATTCATTCACATCTCTATAAATGGTCATAATCGGACATTATAAACAAATCAACTAGTTTAGCATTCAAATTCTTCTAACCATTCCTCAATCATTTACTCAATGAACAACAATCCAAGCACATCAAAGCATAGTCGAATGTATCATTCTTCTTAAATTCAAAAATAAATGCATGGGCTAACTTCACAATCTATTTAACAACTCAACTTTATAAACACATATTCGGCTAGGAAGAAAGATTGATAATTTAACAACCTTAGCTTAACATATAATTTGTTGTAACACATCTTTAAGCATTCTTTTATTCCATCAACTCAAAACACATTCATCACTCACAATAACTAAGTTCATATTCGGCAATGGCCTCCAATATAGTGACCGATTCTTCTCAACTAGCACCTAGTGTACACACATGATCATTTGTTTGATTCAAACACCTATCCACCAAAAATTCATCCAAATTAACAAGAACAACAACCACATTCCTTGTTATCTACCATGACCGAAACCCATATTCATTCACCAAATATCAAAAATTTAACATGGGTCCAATAAGGAACTTAGAAATTTACTAGGATTTAACTAATATTTCAAAATTAACCAAAAATTCTTACCTTAATATTGACCTTAGATGACCGAATGCTTCACTCCCTTCTTCCTCTTTTCATTTCGGCCAAGAAGAACCGGTTTCTTCTCTTGTTTTCATCACACTTTCATTCTTTTCTTTCTTTTCTTTATTTCCTTTCTTTTACATAAAATAATGACCATTTCATGAAGATTCACTACATATTCTAATATATGCACCATCGTGGCCGGCCACTATGTATAAAAAAAAGAGTATTTGACAAGCAAAACCATTGTTTTCACTACATGCTTTAATAGGTCCTTATAGATTAACCTATCACATTTCACAAGTGTCACACATAAGTCCTATTAACTAAATTCACAAGCAGTTAACTAAATCGAAGCTTAAAACTTCCACACATTCATATTCACATATTTTAGACAATAATTATCATATTCAAATAATTTGGTGACTTGGTTTAGCGGTCCCGAAACCGCTTTCCGACTAGGGTCACTTTAGGGCTGTCACAGTATTTGGTAAATAGTGTGTTACATGGCCTGTCACATAGCCGTGTGGCATCGACAACCATGTTTTCTTGTGTCTGAAATCCGAAAAATTGAGGTTTTTGGTAAACACCTACTATAGTTTTGAAGTAGGAACAATGTAGATCCGGTAACCACATATGTAAGGGTATAAACTGTGATTTGATAGTAAAAGCAATAAGAAATCCAATGTAGAATATTATTTCCAATGCAACAGGATATGATTGATTAGCTAATGTTTCAAAATTTAATGTTGGTTCATTAGAACCGTATAAACCGAGGCCCAAAACTCCTATTAATAGAAAAATGAAACCCCCTGCAGTGTACAAAATAAATTTTGTAGCCGAGTACAGACATTTCTTTCCCCCTTCTTAGATAGAAGTAGATAAACAGTATTTAATTAAAACTTCCACATGATGAAAAAAAGTAAAAGGTCTCGAGAAGAAAATGATCCTATTTGACCACTATACATTGCTAGCCTCAGGAAATGAAATAATCGCGAATTTCGAGTAACTGGCCAAGCCGCCAAAGTCGCTAAAGTGGTGATAAATCCTGTCAGTAAAATGGGCCCTATAGAAAGTCCAATAACCAGTTACACAATTATTCTCAAACCATCACTAAGATTGACGTGTCACCAAAATTATGTCGAAAAGCTTTGACACAACCCTAACTCAAATTCGCACACTCACATTGCCCGTTAAAGTGAAAAATCAGACTAACGCGATGGAGGAATGTCTCCAGTAATACCCTCACCTAAAAAGGAGGCCAATTGAGTACATAAATAGAGAATTTGAGCAAAACAAGCAGAAATCCTGTTTCAACAAAATAAAAGATAACAACACGAAAACACACAGAGACGAAAATAAAAATGACATAACTTACACAACAACCGTGTAGTCGACACAATGAGCAACAAAGAAATCCCGATGAACCTAGTATCAATTATGGAAACAAGATAAAAGGAAAAAAAGAAAAAGAAAAGAAAAATAGGAAGGAAAACAAAAAGAAATGATGGGAACTAGTTCTAAAAGAAACTATGTTTACTACCAACCAGATTCCTAGCGTTTAGCAAAGATGTCCCTTATCGCACACTCCAAGACTCGAACATAGGACCAAATAGAATTCAAAAGCTTAACCAATAAACTAGCAGGCTCATTCTTGACACATGTTTACATTGAATTAAACTTAAATATGTAATTCCAGGATTGGGGTTGCTTAGAATAAAATAGCAAAATTCTAAGAATACGACTTGAACTCCTGACCTTGATAACATAAGTAGAGCACAGAACCACAAGTAATTACAATAGAATCCAACACTCAAGCATTCAAATTTTTGGGGCGTTACATGGATTTCGCATGCAAAGTAAAATAGGAGCAAATGTTACTTATTGGTTGTCTAAATGTTTAACTAATACTAAGTGGTATTACGTTGTAATATCCCAAGTTAAGGCCTAATCAAAATAGTGGTTTTGTGACCACAAATCTGGGATAGAAATAATTATTTTATAATTATTTTGATGATTATGATATGATTGCATGATTGTGTGAAAATTTCGTGATGAAATTCTATGCCTAAAGTGCTTAAATTGAAAGTAGGGACTAAATCGAATAAGTTGCAAAACTTGCATTCTAGAAGTTTTTAGTATGAAATTGTTTTGGAATATTAATGAGGAGGTCTTAAATAGCAATTTGACCAATTTTAAGTTCATGGACAAATTTAGGACATGGAAGGAAATTTTGGAAAGTTTAGTAGTAAGGGTATTTTGGTCATTTAGTTATTAAAATGAATTAAAAACAAAATTAAAAGCCAATTTTTGTCCATCTTCTTCATTAGGCCGAAATTTCAAGGGTTCTCCATAGCTAGGGTTTGTTTCAAGCTTCCAAGCTCCATAGTAAGTGATTCTAAGCCCCGTTTTTAATGATTTTACGTTTTTGAGATCCCGGTAACTCGATAAAGCTTATGTTAGCAATAATTTAACCTAGGGTTTATATTTGAAAAAATACCCATAGGTGAAATTTGTGTATTTTGATGTTTTATGATAGAATATGAAGTTTTAAATTATGTTAGACAACTTGTACTACTCGATTTTAAGCAAAAACGAGTAAAAGGGCTTAATCGGTAAAAATACCTAATAGTCACAAGTACATGTTAGGGTGAGAATTTGATGTTGCCATAGAAGAGAAAAGCGATCAGCATGTTGTAAAACATAAGAATAAGGAATAAAGTTTAATCCCGAGCCTAGGGGAAAAAATGTAAATATGCAAAATTTTAGGGGTAAAATTGTAATTTTGCCAAAATTTGAGTTAAGGATTAATTTGATAATGTGAGTATTAAATAAGCTAAATGTGTTATTTTAGATCAAGAAAGACGTGGAATCGACCTCAATCGAGGAAAAGAAAAGATTGTGGACTAGATTGCAAAATCCTTGTATTTGGTACCAAGGTAAGTTCATGTGTAAATAATGTAGCATAATGGTTATTTTTAAGTTATTGATGTTAATTATATGTTATGCTGAATTTTATTATGAAATGTATGCTTTGTGGTTAATTTCAAATAATATGTAAATTATGTGAGCTACTTGTTAAATATAATTGTTACTGAGTATTGATTTCGGCATTCTACGGAAGACGGTAAGGATAAGTGTTCGAGGAAAAAGCCCGTTTGAACCTTAGGAATAGATTAGGATACAAGTGACATGTCACTAGGATGGTTGAGCATCCGAACTCGTTGAGTTGAGTCCGAGTTCACTTATGGATGCGAATGTCCGAACTCGTTGAGTTGAGTCCGAGTTCGTGAGATGTAACTAGGCATCCGAACTCGTTGAGTTGAGTCCGAGTTCGTGAGATGTAACTAGGCATCCGAACTCGTTGAGTTGAGTCCGAGTTCACTTATGGATGCGAACGCCCGAGCTCGTTGAGTTGAGTCCGAGTTCGCTTATGGGCGGGTTACATGATTGCTTGATTGAATATGTGGCACTTATATGCAAATTATCCATGTATCCGAATTATATTCCTATGTGTTCAACGGGTAAAGTTTTACTCAAATGGAGGAATACTCGAGATGAAAAGAGACGTATTGGTAAGTGATGAGAAATGGATATTTTGGACAGGTATGTATTTAACCCTCGGGTTGAGTGTTGATTACAACGACGATAAGGTAATAAGATGATGAAAAATGATTAAAAAATGTGATAAGTGTGTTGATGATATATGCTAATGTTGATTAGTTTGATTGTTTGTTATGTTATTTATTATTTACATATGAACTTACTAAGCATTTATGCTTACTCCCTCCTTCTTACTCATTGTAGTTTTGGACAAGCCAGTTCAGGAGTCGGGATAGGTCGAAGGCTCAGTCACACTATCCGGAAGATTTTTGGTAATGGCTTGTAAATTTAAGTATGGCATGTATAGCAATATACCTTTTTTGTGTAAATGATCTTATGGTATGGTGATGGAATGGTTGAGGAAATGCTTGATAATGATAAATTATGAAAATAGTTAATTTAGATTATATTTGATGTTAAGGAAAATTATTAAGATACTTAGTGCATAAAAACTCATAAGAGGGATGAAATTTTCCATAAACAGAATACTGCAGCAACACTGACGTGAGTTTGAAAATTTACTAAAAATCATAGAAATTGAATTTGGTGATGGACTACATATAAAATTGAATCTTATTATGTCTAGTTTCACATGAAACAAATGAAACAGGTAAAGGAATTATATGTTACAAGATATTTGAATTTTAGTGAAACAGGGTCATAGTAGTTTCTGAATCCCCTATTCCAACTTTAGAAATTCACCATAAATTTTAAAGATATAATTAGGTAGTTTATTTTATATTCTTAGAATCCTTATTGAGTCTAGTTTTAGGAGAAACAAACTTCATAGTCATATGAATTTTTTACAGAGAGAAATGTGGTTTGTAGTAAACAGAGGTCAGACTAGTCAAGTCCTAAAATAGGGGTAACTTTAACTAATAAACTATACTAATTGGCCCAACCAAAAATTTTATAAAACAATTAGTAGATAGGTATATGAGTCTAGATTCAGTGAAAATTTACGGATCTTGATTTCGAGTTTCGTAACTCGAGATATGATTTTTCTTGTGACTGTGATGCAAGTAGCTTAAAAGCTGTGAATGTAGAAACAAATAATCCAAAGTTCTAAAAATGTTAAATTAAGCTTAGTAACACCTCATACTTGACTCCAGCGACGGTTTTGGGCGTGGGGGCGTTACATTTAGTGGTATCAGAACAGGTTTAGTCGGTTCTCGGACTACGTGTTGTATGTACAGATTTTGCTATACATGCCATATGTATAAATTGTGATAGTGTGACGACTTCTGACCTTTTTAAATGATTTTTTTATAGTAAATGGATCCCGATCCAGCTGTGGCAGATGAAGTAGAGAGTAATGCGCCAACTCCGGCTGAAGGAGCAGCGCCGACTGAAAACCCACCCCCTACTGTTGGTCAGGGAGGAGGAGAAAGGGATCGGGAAGCCTTTCTCCAAATGATGAGTGCATGGTACACTGAGTTCGTTCGTACGAACCCAAATGTACGACCTCCCCCACTTCCCCCAATTCCTCAACCTGTACCCCCGATGCCTCAAGGTATGGATATGATAAAATTTCACAGAACTCCAGTTGATAGAATTCGCAAGCAATGGGCCGAAGAATTTAAAGCAAATATTGATGATGATGCCGAGAGAGCAGAGTTCTGGCTTGAAAATTCAATCTGGGTATTTGACGAATTATCTTGTACACCTGAAGAATGTTTGAAATGCGCTATATCTTTGTTGAGGGATTCAGCTTATAATTGGTGGAAGACTTTGATTTCGGTGGTACCGAAAGAGAAAATAACTTGGGAATCCTTTCAAGAAGAGTTTCGGAAGAAATATATTAGTGAAAGATTTATTGATCAGAAGCGTAAAGAATTTCTTGAGCTGAAGCAAGGTAATATGACGGTTACAGAATATGAAAGAGAGTTTGTTTGATTAAGTAAGTATGCCAGAGAGTATGTTCCTACAGAGGCCAAGATGTGCCGACGATTTGAAGACGGGCTCAACGAAGACATCAAGGTATTTGTTGGAATTCTTAAATTAAAAGAAATGGTAGTATTGGTTCATCGAGCTTGAAAGGCCGAAGAATTACTTAAAGAAAAGAAAAAGGTAGAGGCTGAGACTTGAAATTGGAAGAAAAGACCGATGAGCGGTTCATTTTCACAGCAACCTGGAAAGTCAAGGAATATGAATCCTCGTTCCCAAGCTTCAGCTGGGCAATCATATAGGAATTATAAGAAGCAAAATGTGGGTCCTAAATCCCAGACTACTTCGGCAGCCAGTGTAGGGAACTCGAGATTTGTTAAACCTGAGTGCCAGCGGTGTGGTAGAAATCATTTTGGCCCGTGTAGAGCAAATGAATGTTTTCGATGTGGTTCTTTGGATCATTTTATTAGAGACTGGCCAGAGAGAGCTGAGAAAGAAAAATTTCAGAATGTAAAAGCTAGTGGTGCAGATTCGAGGGGAAGATATCCAAGAAAAGCTGGGAGCGAAGCAAGCAGTAAGAATGAAGCCAGGGATGCCCCAGTTAGACCTGAAGGAAGGGCTCCGGCTAGAACTTATGCTATTAAAGCGCGTGAAGTTGCTTCCTCACCTGATGTGATTACCGGTACATTTTCTCTCTATAATGTTAATGTTATTGCTTTGATTGATCCTGGTTCTACTCATTCATATGTGTGCATGAAATTGGTGTCTAGTATGAATATACCTGTTGAGAACACAGAATTTATGATTAGAGTGTCGAATCCGTTAGGCAAATGTGTGACTGTCGATAAAGTATGTAAGAAATGTCCTTTAATGATTCGGGATCATTACTTTCCGGCCGACTTGATGTTGTTGCCGTTTGATGAGTTTGATGTTATTTTGGGTATGGATTGGTTGACATTGCATGATGCTAAAATAAATTGCAAAGAAAAGATTATAGAATTAAAGTATGGAAATGGTGAAACTCTGCGGGTTGAATCAGATAAATCAGAGGCATTGCCTAGTGTGATTTCTTCAATGTCGGCTCAAAGATATCTTAGAAAGGGTTATGAAACTTATTTGGCGTATGTAATTAATACAAAAGAAGTTGAAAAGAAAGTTGAATCAGTGTCAGTTGTGTGTGAATTTGCGGACGTATTTCCAGAAGAATTGCCAGGTTTGCCTCCAGTCAGGGAAGTAGAATTTGGTATTGATTTGATACCGGGAATAGCTCCAATTTCGATTGCTCCGTATAGAATGGCACCAGCAGAGTTGAAGGAATTAAAGTCGCAGTTGCAAGAGTTGACTGATAAAGGTTTTGTGAGACCGAGTTTTTCACCTTGGGGTGCTCCCGTGTTATTTGTGAAAAAGAAGGATGGTTCTATGAGGTTGTGTGTTGATTATCGGCAGTTAAACAAGGTGACAATCAAAAACAAGTATCCGTTGCCAAGAATTGATGATTTGTTTGATCAGCTAAAAGGAGCGACATGGTTTTCAAAGATTGACTTGAGATCTGGGTATTACCAACTGCGGGTAAAGGAGTCGGATGTGCCTAAAACTGCTTTTAGAACAAGGTACGGTCATTATGAATTTTTAGTTATGCCATTCGGGTTGACAAATGCTCCTGCTGTGTTTATGGATTTAATGAATCGCATATTTCGGCCATACTTGGACAAATTTGTTGTGGTGTTTATAGATGATATTTTAATTTATTCAAAAGATGATACAGAGCATGCTGAGCATTTGAGGATAGTTTTGCAAACTTTGAGAAATAAGCAGCTGTATGCTAAGTTTAGTAAAAGTGAATTTTGGCTTCGAGAAGTTGGATTTTTGGGTCATATTGTTTCAGGTGATGGTATACGGGTTGATCCTAGTAAAATTTCAGCCATTGTTGATTGGAAACCACCGAAAAATGTAACCGAAGTTAGAAGTTTCTTGGGGCTAGCTGGGTATTATTGGCGGTTTGTAAATGGATTTTCTATAATTGCTGCTCCTATGACTAGACTACTCCGAAAGGATGTTAAATTTGAATGGACGGAAGAATGTCAACAGAGTTTCGAAGAATTGAAAAAGTTATTAACTGAAGCACCAGTGTTGATACAACCCGAATCAGGTAAAGAATTTGTGGTGTATAGTGATGCTTCTCTAAATGGTTTGGGGTGTGTGCTCATGCAAGAAGGAAAAGTGGTGGCATATGCTTCGAGGCAGTTAAAACCTCATGAGAGGAATTATCCTACTCACGATTTGGAATTGGCTGCAGTGGTGTTTGCTTTGAAAATTTGGCGACATTATTTGTATGGTGAAAAGTGCCGAGTATATACCGACCATAAAAGTCTTAAGTACTTGATGTCACAAAAAGACTTGAATTTAAGACAGCGAAGATGGTTGGAATTATTGAAAGATTACGAGCTTGTTATTGATTATCATCCGGGAAAAGCGAATGTGGTTGCTGATGCTTTGAGCAGAAAGTTGTTGTTTTCTTTGAGAGTTATGAACACTCAATTGAAAGTGTCAGATGATGGTTCGATTCTAGCAGAGTTAAGAGCAAAACCAATGTTTTTGCAAGAGATTTCTGAAGCTCAGAAAAATTATCAAGATTTGCTAGCCAAAAGAAAACAGTGTGAAGCTGATACGGGATCAGATTTCAGAATTGGTTCTGATGGGTGCTTAATGTTTAAAGATCGGATTTGTGTACCGAAGAATGAGGAATTGATTCAAAAGATCCTACAGGAAGCACATAGTGGTTATTTCTCGATTCATCCGGGTAGTACGAAAATGTATAATGACTTGAAGAAAATGTATTGGTGGAATGGAATGAAAAGAGATATATTAGAGTTTGTGTCCAAATGCTTAATTTGTCAACAGGTGAAAGCTGAACACCAAGTACCTTCAGGATTACTCCAGCCTATTATGGTTCCTGAATGGAAATGGGATCGGATTACTATGGATTTTGTTTCAGGATTGCCATTGACTCCGGGAAAGAAAGATGCCATCTGGGTAATAGTTGACAGATTAACTAATTCGGCTCATTTTATCCCGGTACGTACGGATTATTCTCTTAACAAGTTGGCTGAACTGTATATTAGAGAAATTGTTAGATTACACGGAATACCATTGTCGATTATTTCAGATAGAGATCCAAGGTTTACCTCGCGGTTTTGGCAAAAGTTGCAAGACGCGTTAGGTACAAAGTTAAATTTCAGTACTGCTTTTCATCCACAAACTGATGGACAATCAGATAGAGTAATTCATATTCTTGAAGATATGCTTAGATGTTGTGTATTGGAATTTCAAGGAAGTTGGGAAAGATATTTGCCGCTGGTAGAATTTGCTTACAACAATAGTTATCAGACGAGCTTGAAAATGGAACCTTATGAAGCATTATAGGGTCGTAAGTGTCGAACGCCATTGTATTGGACTGAACTCAAGGAAAATCAGATTTATGGAGTTGATCTAATAAAAGAAACTGAAGAAAAAGTGAAGATAATTCGAGATTGTTTGAAAGCTGCTTCAGATAGACAGAAATCTTATGCAGATCTAAAACGAAAGGACATTGAATTTCAAGTTGGTGATAAAGTATTTTTAAAGGTGTCTCCGTGGAAGAAAGTCTTTAGATTTGGACGGAAGGGCAAATTAAGTCCGCGTTTTGTTGGGCCGTATGAAGTAATTGAAAAAGTTGGACCGGTAGCATATCGGCTAGCATTACCACCTGAATTAGAGAAGATTCATAATGTGTTCCACGTATCTATGTTACGTCAGTATCGTTCGAATCCTTCACATGTAGTTTCACCGACAAAAATTGAACTACAACCAGATATGACCTACGAAGAAGAACCGATTAAGATTTTAGCTCGAGAGGTCAAACAACTAAAGAATAAAAATGTTGCACTTGTGAAGGTGTTGTGGCAAAGGCATGGAGTAGAAGAAGCTACATGGGAATCCGAAGAAACTATAAGAAATCAATACCCACATCTGTTTACCGGTAAGATTTTCGAGGACGAAAATCCTTAAAGGGGGGAGAGTTGTAATATCCCGAGTTAGGGCCTAATCGGAATAGTGGTTTCGTGACCACAAATCCGAGATAGAAATAATTATTTTATAATTATTTTGATGATTATGATATGATTGCATGATTGTGTGAAAATTTTGTGATGAAATTCTATGCCTAAAGTGCTTAAATTGAAAGTAGGGACTAAATCGAATAAGTTGCAAAACTTGCATTCTATAAGTTTTTAGTATGAAATTGTTTTGGAATATTAATGAGGAGGTCTTAAATAGAAATTTGACCAATTTTAAGTTCATGGACAAATTTAGGACATGGAAGGAAATTTTGGAAAGTTTAGTAGTAAGGGTATTTTGGTAATTTAGTTATTAAAATGAATTAAAAACAAAATTAAAAGCCAATTTTTGTCCATCTTCTTCATTAGGCTGAAATTTCAAGGGTTCTCTATAGCTAGGGTTTGTTTCAAGCTTCCAAGCTCCATAGTAAGTGATTCTAAGCCCCGTTTTTAATGATTTTTACATTTTTGAGATCCCGGTAACTCGATAAAGCTTATGTTAGCAATAATTTAACCTAGGGTTTATATTTGGAAAAATACCCATAGGTGAAATTTGTGTATTTTGATGTTTTATGATAGAATATGAAGTTTTAAATTATGTTAGACAACTTGTACTACTCGATTTTAAGCAAAAACGAGTAAAAGGGCTTAATCGGTAAAAATACCTAATAGTCACAAGTACATGTTAGGGTGAGAATTTGATGTTACCATAGAAGAGAAAAGTGATCACCATGTTGTAAAACATAAGAATAAGGAATAAAGTTTAATCCCGAGCCTAGGGGAAAAAATGTAAATATGCAAAGTTTAGGGGTAAAATTGTAATTTTGCCAAATTTGAGTTAAGGATTAATTTGATAATGTGAGTATTAAATAATCTAAATGTGTTATTTTAGATCAAGAAAGACGTGGAATCGACCTCAATCGAGGAAAAGAAAGATTGTGGACTAGATTGCAAAATCCTTGTATTTTGGTACCAAGGTAAGTTCATGTGTAAATAATGTAGCATAATGGTTATTTTTAAGTTATTGATGTTAATTATATGTTATGCTGAATTTTATTATGAAATGTATGCTTTGTGATTAATTTCAAATAATATGTAAATTATGTGAGCTACTTGTTAAATATAATTGTTACTAAGTATTGATTTCGGCATTCTACAGAAGACGGCAAGGATAAATGTTCGAGGAAAAAGCCCATTTGAACCTTAGGAATAGATTAGGATACAAGTGACATGTCACTAGGATGGTTGAGCATCCGAACTCGTTGAGTTGAGTCCGAGTTCACTTATGGATGCGAATGTACGAACTCATTGAGTTGAGTCCGAGTTCGTGAGATGTAACTAGGCATCCGAACTCGTTGAGTTGAGTCCGAGTTCACTTATGGATGGGAACGCCCGAGCTCGTTGAGTTGAGTCCGAGTTCGCTTATGGGTGGGTTACATGATTGCTTGATTGAATATGTGGCACTTATATGCAAATTATCCATGTATCTGAATTATATTCCGATGTGTTCAACGGGTAAAGTTTTACTCAAATGGAGGAATACTCGAGATGAAAAGAGACGTATTGGTAAGTGATGAGAAATGGATATTTTGGACAGGTATGTATTTAACCCTCGGGTTGAGTGTTGATTACAACGACGATAAGGTAATAAGATGATGAAAAATGATTAAAAAATGTGATAAGTGTGTTGATGATATATGCTAATGTTGATTAGTTTGATTGTTTGTTATGTTATTTATTATTTACATATGAACTTACTAAGCATTTATGCTTACTCCCTCCTTCTTACTCATTGTAGTTTTGGACAAGCCAGTTCAGGAGTCGGGATAGGTCGAAGGCTCAGTCACACTATCCGGAAGATTTTTGGTAATGGCTTGTAAATTTAAGTATGGCATGTATAGCAATATACCTTTTTTGTGTAAATGATCTTATGGTATGGCGATGGAATGGTTGAGGAAATGCTTTATAATGATAAATTATGAAAATAGTTAGTTTAGATTATATTTGATGTTAAGGAAAATTATTAAGATACTTAGTGCATAAAAACTAATAAGAGGGATGAAATTTGCCATAAACAGAATACTACAGCAACACTGACGTGAGTTTGAAAATTTACTAAAAATCATATAAATTGAATTTGGTGATAGACTACATATCAAATTGAAGCTTATTATGTCTAGTTTCACATGAAACAAATGAAACAGGTAAAGGAATTATATGTTACAAGATATTTGAATTTTAGTGAAACAGGGTCATAGCAGTTTCTGAATCCCCTGTTCCAACTTTAGAAATTCACCATAAATTGTAAAGATATAATTAGGTAGTTTATTTTATATTCTCAGAATCCTTATTGAGTCTAGTTTTAAGAGAAACAAACTTCATAGTCATATGAATTTTTTACAGAGAGAAATGTGGTTCGTAGTAAACAAAGGTCAAACCAGTCAAGTCCTGAAACAGGGGTAACTTTAACTAATAAACTGTACTAATTGGCCCCACCAAAAATTTTATAAAAAAAATTAGTAGATAGGTATTTGAGTCTAGATTCAGTGAAAATTTACGGATCTTGATTTTTAGTTTCGTAACTCGAGATATGATTTTTCTTGTGACTGTGACGCAAGTAGCTTAAAAGCTGTGAATGTAGAAACAAATAATCCAAAGTTCTAAAAATGTTAAATTAAGCTTAGTAACACCTCATACTCGACTCCGGCGACGGTCTCGGGCGTGGGGACGTTACATACGTGGTCGAATCATAGTACAGAAAGACAACTTTTATTAGTAGACGAACCTAAACATGTCCGTAGTCTAATTGAAAATCAGAAAACTAATTAAAAGACTAATATGTTGTTCCAATTGGGGAGATTCCTTGTCTTGTGCGTCAGAGCGAATGATTCCCAAAAGATAGAGACTTAGATATGACTAACTAAACTGAAAGTAGATAGGACAGGACCCAAGTAGATTAGATCCTGAATTTATTTATAGATTTATTCACTTGTGAGATTCATAGTCTGGCATATCTAAAACCTGAGTGGACGGTAGACTATGTATGTGTTATTCATACACTTTGATGTAAGTAAAAGCATGAGTTTAAATAGATAAGAAACCAAAAGTTGGTGTGTTGGGCGTACGACTTCTGTAATATGTATCATCATTCAAAATAATGGAATTCATAGCCCAAAACATGGGTAATTGATATACTCTCATTGGCATTACATGATTGTTGAAAAGAAAACGTGGTCGCGGGTCGTCCATCTTTGTGATGGATGATTTGATCACTAATTCATAGTGATTGACTTTTCATTAAGGAAGATGAAATGGTAACCTTGAGATAAAATAGGATCATATTGGGAGAAAAGATATGATCTCAAAAAGATCAAGGATATCTTATGAGGGTAACACATTAATGGCAGTCATTGGACGAGCACTAAGTAGTTGCTTTCATAATGGTAAGTCAATGATGAGAGCTCAGTCAAATACTATAGTGGAATGAATTTGTGACTAAATGAGTTTATAATTAATAGGCAAAAAGCCAAAACTTAATTATAAATCATTTGAGCCTCAACTTCATATGTCCAATCGGTCTCTCATTTAATTCGTTGAAACTAGAAATGAATTGTGTGTTTGAATTAAAATGAACGACATGAATAGAAAAAGAGAAATGAGGAATATTCATGAATGATTATGCTTTTCTCTTGAATGGAACAATGAAATCATTTAGAAATGAATGTAGGTTTCCAAAAATGGAAATGGAAATGAAAATGAAAATTTGCAATCCTATATAGGATTACTTAAAAAATGATGGAATAATGAGTTAATGTTTTTGGGTTGTTTTGAAGCCTGAAAATGAAAATAAATTATTCGGTCATAGTGAACATGTTGAATTGTGAAATATTGAAGGAATTTTCTTGAAATTTTACTAGGGGTAAAATCATCAAAATTTATCGAATGGTAAAATTGTCAAAATTTTACTAGAGTAAAATTGGGATGAGAAAATTTATTTAATATGTATATATTAAATTTTATTTTGGGAAACAGAAAAAGTGAATCGAGTTGGACCACATTATAGAGTATTGGGTCAAAAAGGCCTAGGAAGTACTCGTAATTAGACCCAATGTAAGAGAGACCCAAAACCCTAGTAGAAATACTAGGTTGAGTCATTCACCCCTCTCCTACTCTAAGTATGATGCTTTTCTATTTAAAATAAACCTCTACAACTCTACAAGGGTTCTACCTTCTCTTCCTATAAATATATGACACCGGTAGAGCTATTATTACAACTTTTGGGAGATTATTTTTCTTTCGAAAGATAGAGAGAGTTTATTCTCAACTTTTAAATATATTTTTCCAGAATAAAAATTTACTGGTTTATATTAAGGAAGAGAGAATTTTTTCTTTAACCCCAAAAGGAGAGACCTTTTTCTAGTTTTGTGTTTCAATTCAATTGGTTTGAGCCCACATTTGAAGCAATTCATGGTACAAGAATAGTAGAGAAGATTGTTTGGTTGAAAGCCAGAAAACATCAAGGATCCACTTATCTGAAAACATAGTTACAAATTGAATCAAGGTTTATTGATATAAAAATCATAAACCAAGCCGGTTTTTAAAATTTTAATTTCTTGTTGTGCAAGAAAACCTTTTTCAAACTAGGATTTTTCCAACAATTTGTATCAAGAGCCAGGTTGTGCTATGCTTATGGTGTAAACTGAGACCAAATCTCTCTCTTCATCTTGTTTGATTAATATTTGATAGGATGTGGCATTCTTGTAATTATTCACATGTTTAGGGGAATGTATGTGAATGAATGCAATATTATATATTTGTTATATAATTAATTATATTTTGCCAAGGTTGTGGTTATTAGGAAATAGACCGTGGACTATGATCTCTGTGTAGAATTATTTTTTATTTATAGAATTATTTTGAGCCGAAAATGAACATAAGCCATAATTGTAATTTTTTTCAAAAATGAATTCATGATGAGGAAAAGATGGAGAGATGACAGTGGAAGACACAAGGAATGCCTTTTAATGAAAAACTATGTAAATGTTCTTATTCATTTATTTTCTTGAAATAGAACCATGTAAACCTTGGTTGGCTCTTTTTTTTATTACCCATCTCTTTATATATCTGTTTAATAATTATTTATGATATAATTTTGATATATACGTATGAGATGATCGATAGTTGATCTATCAAAGATAAGAAGTGTGGTAATGAAAAATAGATGTGTTGTATTGTTCCATTCACTTCTTTAGGTTATTCAATTACTGTGAGAAGTGTGGTAATAAGAAGGTACATGTCTAGGATTGGATTTGGCAAGGAAAGACCTGGTTTTTAAGTGGTCAAATACGACTCACCTACCTTTCCTAGGAACCTACCTAGTGCACGGTTCACATTCACTTATTCGGTTTTTCCTTTAAAAGAAAAATTATAGAGAATCAAAATTGTTTGATTTACTCCTCTGAATATTTTAATGCTAATATTATAAAATTTCCATAGCATGTCATGCATATATGAGATAAACATGCCATATAGTTTAGGAAAGAATAACACATGTACTTGTCATTCATATATTGATCATACATGATTGAAACTAGAAATTAAAAACCTTGCAAGTTTTTTTAAAGTGAGTGGGAGAAGGTCCCTAAAGAAGACCTATGGCCTCCATCAATGGTCTCTTGTAATGGCATGAAATGAACCTACCCCAATGTAGACGTTGTCATGTGGATTTCACTAAGGAGACTTCGTGAAAGTAAGCAAAATTTTCTTATGATCATATAATAGTTAGATCGGCCTCTATTATAGGTATTATCATGTGATACATTAAGAAATTTTGTCTTCAAAGATGACAATTAGTCACTTCATGCTACTAGATGAGATTGTCCCACGATGACTCATTTGTGGTGCATGATACGATAGGTATTGAGTTGATGGTTATACTGTAACACCCCAAACCCGGCCTGGAAGTTTGGCTCGAACTTGGCGTGTCACATTGAAGTGTTTTTCGAAAACCATGTTTCTATTAAAAACCCTTCTTAATAATTAAAAACTTATACCCTTTTTAAACCTTGTTAGAAAACCTCAGCTGAATAACATTCTTAACAACTTTGTAAAAATCTTGGTAGTTGCGGAAACTTACTTTAAAAACAATTGCGGTTACGTGATGTTTTGAATAACAGTAGTTGCTTTGGAAAATCGTGTTCTAATACTAGCAATTATAAGAATAATAAATAAAATTCCAAATTTGAAATCCAGAAAATTACAACGGCTTTACTACAACCCACATAAAATAATTTAAAGGTAATAATCAAAACTGTAACATAAACAGTGTGTGTGGCTTCCTCCGAGCCCTAGCAACCCCGATCCATCTAAGGCTGGAAATTTCCTGAAAGGTTAATAAACGGGGTGAGTTTACGAAAACTCAGTGTGAAATCCCCTACTATAAAAAGGAACAGTCAGTTATCTAAAAGAATTAAAAGTCTGGCCCCAGCCTTACTTACAATTTCAGTACCAATCGGGTCTTAGCCCATTACAACAGACAGTACTAGATGGACCTTAGCCCATTACAGAATAAGAAACATTATCAAAATTGGAACCAAAATGAGAATCAGAATCAGAATCAGAATCAGTAACAGAATCAGAATCAGAATTAGGTGACAGAATCAGAATCAGAATCAGTAACAGAATCAGAATCAGAATCAGTATTAGTAACAGAATCAGAATGTGAATTCAATCCCAACCCAATCCAACCGTATACACCCCCGTACCAACCTTACACCATGTGGGGAGACAACTCGACCCACCCATCCGCTACACACCACAGAATTTGCAGCATGGCTGCCAGAACAGATATCGTGACAGGGTCACCAGATACAAATATTGTGGCAGAGCCACCAGAATCAGATAATGTGGCAAACCCACCTAACAGAAGACGTGGCACAAAGCCATAGATAACTTCGGCACATAGCCATCAGTGACGGTAATATAACTAGCGCACAGCCTTCGGTAAATATGATCGATACAGAGTCGTCAACAAATATGTTAGGCACATAGCTACAGGTAAATACGTTTGGCAGGAAGCCATAGTCAAGATGGCACAAAGCCATATTTAGGTTGGCACAGAGCCATTAATGACGGGTCTATAATCGGCACGAAGCCCACAACAACGGCACACAGCCTTCGGTAACATGATCGGCACTCAGCCATCGATCAGTTAACAGATATTGTGACAGAGTCACCAGATACAGATATTGTGGCAGAGCTACCAGAACAGATATTTGTGGCATAGCCACCAGAACGCTTCCTCCGTACAAAATCCCAACCCATGCAACATGTCATGTATGCAGAATGTCATGCCCATATTTGAATCAAACAATCACAGTCAAGTTATTCATATCACCAACATATATTCACAATCAAATCCGTCAACCACACAGTCCAAGTCAGTCAGTTGCCCACAAAGGCAAAACAGTCATTTAACACCCTAGGGGCAAAATGGTAATTTTACCCCACAAGGGTATCTCGGTAATTCTACCCTACAGGGGTATTTTGGTATTTCTACCCTACAAGGGTATTTCGATAATTCTACCCTACAGGGGTATTTTGGTAATTCTATCCTATAAGGGTATTTCAGTAATTCTACCCTATAGGGGTATTTCGAAAATTCTACCCTACAGGGGTATTTCAGTAATTTCACAATCAAGGGTAAAACGGTAATTATGTAAATCGAGGGTAAAATGATAATTTTGTAAACTGAGGGTAAACCAGTAATTCTGTAAATCAAGGGTAAAACGGTAATTTTACAAATCGAGGGTAAAATGGTAATTTTGTAAATTGAGGGTAAAACAGTAATTCTGTAAACTGAGGGTAAAACGGTAATTCTCTAAATCGAGGGTAAAACGGTAATTTTACAAATTAAGGGTAAAACGGTAACTTTGTAAATCGAGGGTAAAATAGTAATTCTGTAAATTGAGGATAAAACGGTAATTATATAAATTGAGGGTAAAATAGTAATTCTGTAACCTGAGGGTAAAACGATAATTCTGTAAATCGAGGGTAAAATGGTAATTTTGTAAACTGAGGTTAAAACGGTAATTCTGTAAATCGAGGGTAAAATAGTAATTCTGTAAACTGAGGGTAAAACGATAATTCTGTAAATCGAGGGTAAAATAGTAATTCTATAAATCAAGGGTAAAACGATAATTTTACAAATCGAGGGTAAAACAGTAATTCTATAAATCGAGGGTAAAATAGTAATTCTGTAAATTGAGGGTAAAACGGTAATTCTGTAAATCGAGGGTAAAATAGTAATTCTGTAACCTGAGGGTAAAACGGTAATTCTGTAAATCGAGGGTAAAACGGTAATTCTGTAAACTGAGGGTAAAACGGTAATTCTGTAAATCGAGGGTAAAATAGTAATTCTGTAAACTGAGGGTAAAACGATAATTCTGTAAATGAGAGTACTTTGGTAATTTTACAAGTCGAGGGCATTTCAGTAATTGGTAAACTAAAGTATTCTAAACATGGATAACAATACGAATGGGCCTAAAGCCTATTCTCGGCCCAAATGGGCCCACACACTCGTGTGGCCCTTTTAGCCCAAACCTAGCCACAGATATGCGATTCACCTAGCCTAGTCCAATATTTACTACACAATCAAACAACTTATCCAATTGGGCCCGTAGGCCCATTGGGCCCACATGGCCCCTTTCGGCCCATCGCGGCCCGAGGTAGCCATCCAACAACAAGAGTAGTGATAAATACACACCTGATTGGAGACTGGAGTTAATCCACGCTCCGAGCACTCTTAGCCGACGCCCAACCCAAACGAGCACGCCATAAAGCGAAAGGGATCAGCCAAGAAAGGTACCTTTACTCTCCTCATGGTTCTCTCTGTTTAAAGCCAGCTTCCCATCCACTCTTATGTTAGCTTCCCGATGTGGGATCCCTCCAACATCAGAGTTTAAATTCAACACCAACTCTTGCCGCCCCCTGTTAGCAAAATAAATGCTCTTTGCTTGCCATGGGACTCGAACCCATGCCTCCCCTCAAATGCTCCACACGCCACTTGCCACTAAGCCATAAGGTTTTTTGTGCCACAATTTCTCCAACAATATTCTTAAGGCCTACCTACTACACCCAGGGTTTGATTCACCTTAAACCAAATTTTTTGCTAGAGTCCAGGTTTAAACCCAGGACTTCTCCAACACTTCTCAACACACTTAACCACTAAAACAAGCCTTCATTAACGAAATTTGCATGCACAACAGAATATTATAAGCTGCCTTCAACCGCTCCCATGCTCAAGGCCCAAAACTTCTAGGCCCAAATTCAGGGTGTTACATATACACTCAAGATCTTATAGTTAAGTAACTCTTCACAAAGCTTTACTTAAGTTAGAATGATGGCCAAATGTTACACGATTATTAGTACGTGTGAATTTCTAAGGAATTAGGTTTATGTACTAATTGGATGGAAATCCATGTTAATTGATCATGATCACCTCATAGTAGCTTGATACAATGGGTGTGGGAATTTTCATTGCAATGGCTTACAATTGTTTTCAAGGTTTAATGTAAGATGCAATCTTAGTGCATATCGTAATGTTGCAAAACATTTTCAAACATTTTCTTGATACCAAGATATTAATTTATGAATTTTTATTTTCAATTAGAAAATAACACCAACTCCCTTATTGAAAAAACTCACTAAAAACAAACTGAATGGAAATAACTATAAGGAATGAAAAAGGAACCTGATAATTGTCCTAAGTTGTGACTTACTTAAAATAATTATTGATAATAAATGCCCACCGATCACTCAAGTTGAGACTAGGAAACGCTCAGAAGAGTCAGATGAGATAGCTCGCTGCTATATGTTGGCAAGCGTGACCAAATGTAACACCCCAAACCCGGCCTAGAAGTTAGACCTGAATCTAACGTGTCACATTGAAGTGTTTTTCGAAAACCATGTTTCCATTGGAAACTCTTCTTATTTGAAAACTTGCGTAAAATCCCAGTTGCGTTAGTTTATTTTATAAAGCGATACATTGAAAAGTTATTAATTCTATTCTCAAATTTTCTTTTAATTTGCGGAAGATAATTTTAAAAGTAACTGATTTACTAAAACGTGATGTTAAAAACTAAGTTACGAAACCGTTCCGAGAATGTTGCAGAAACGTAGTGTTGTTTAAAAACAGTTATAAATTAAAGTAAATAAAACCCAAAGTTAAAATCCAGAAACTTTAAAAGGCCTTACTACAAAAGTTGAAAACCCAAAACAGAATCTAAAACATAAATAAAGTCCAACGGTAGTCATGTGGCCATCTCCGAGTCCCTCGCAGCATCGATCCTCCTAATGTTGGGGATTACCTGCACAGTTAATAAACAAGGTGAGTTTATGAAAACTCAGTGTGTAATCCCCTTCCTAGAGTGGCAGTTAGTATACAGAGACAAAAATAGTCTGAGCCAAAGCCCTTTTAACAGTAACAGTATAGTCCAGTTCAGAGTATACGTGAGCCGAAGCCCACTACAATATCATTTGGGTCGCAACCCATAACAAAATCAATTGGGCCTAGCCCAAACCAATACCAGAACAAGTGGCCTAAGCCCAATACAGTGACAGATCTCATAAATAGATATGCAATAGCATGAGGATGCATCCTACCCCGATCCAGCCAACACACCACCCGTACCAACCTTACGCTTACGTAGGGATAAAATCGACCCACCCATCCCTACACTCTAGAATTAGCACCGGTTGCGGCACTAACCAAAATCGCAACAAAGCTATTAGTATATATGCGGCTCTAAGCCTTCAGTAGCGGTATTATAAGTGGCACAAAACCATCGGTAACTGTATTTTGTTTGGCACTTAGCCATCAGCGACGGTAATATAATCAGCACACAGCCTTGGGCAAATATGATCGACACAGAGTCATCAATAAGTATGTTAGGCACATAGCCATGGGTAAATACGTTTGGCACAAAGCCATAGTCAAGATGGTACAGAGCCATTTTAAGGTTGGCACAGACCCATAATCAGATTAAGTGGCACTAAATCGTCCATCAGTCCACAGTCGTCTCGTGCGACCAGTGCGACCTTAAGAGATCAATACTAGATCCACAGTCATCTCGAGCGACTCGTGCGATCCTATCAGAACTTCCTCCGTATCAATGTCCCAATCCCATGCAATATGTCGTGTATGTCATGCTCAATCATCACACGTGTATGAAAATTGGCCATGCTCAGTAACAATCATTTAAACATATATTAAAAGCATATCAGTCGTACAACCACTGTCAAGTCAATTAAAACACAGTCACACGATCACAGCGAAATCGGTCAAATTCATAGTCTAAGTCGGTCATTTACCCACAAGGGCAAAATAATCTTTTTACCCTACAGGGGTATTTCGATAATTTGACACTATAAGGGTATTTCAATAATTTTACAAACCAAGGGTATTTCGATCGGGGGTATTTCGGTAATTTTATAAACTAAGGGTATTTCGATAATTTTAAAAACTGAGGATATTTTAGTAATTTTATAACCGAGAGTATTTTGGTAATTTTACAAACTGAGGGTATTTCAGTAATTTTACAAATCGGGGTACTTCGGTAATTTTACAAATCGGGGGTATTTCAGTAATTTTACAAATCAGGGTCTTAACGACCCAACAGAAGGTCCACCGTCGCCTCAAGCGACATAAGTAACCTAAATAGACATAACGGTGAAAGTGGGCCTAAGGCTCATCACTCGGCCCAAGTGGGCCCACACACTCGTGTGCCCCATTTAGCCTAAATTTAGATACGGCTATGTGTACACCATAGCCCAATTCATTAATAGTCACTTACCGTAGATTTTATCCGTGTGGGCCCACGAGCCCATTGGGCCTACAAGGCCCATTTTGACCCATCGAGGCCCAAAACAACCTAGGTCATGTGCATGCATGACAAGTCTATCTACTTCTCGCCTAACAGCAAAATTTACCCAAGGGGGCCCACGGGCCCATTGGGCACCTACGGCCCATTTAACCCAGAACTATTCACGGCTGTACGAACGACATAGCCCAGTACAAAACTTACCACATAACGTACATTTTATCCGTGTGGGCCCACAAGCCCATTGGGCCCACATGGCCCAGTCTGGCCCAACGTGGCCCAGAACGGCCTATGCCAGGTACGTGACATGATAAGCCCAACCATATTCCACCTACCAATTGATTTGACACAAGCAGGCCCATGGGCATATTGGGCCTATTCGACCCATTTCATGGCCCAAGTGGCCCACTACGGCCTAATCCCACAAATTCGCTCATGGTGGCCTTCCTCGTCATACGTCCACGTTCCGTGAGCACAGTTCACCACATGCACGATCACACGCTCATGTGGCATCATACGCCATATTTCTAGCTTTTCAACATTTCGCCGAGCTACAATCATACAGATTTTCTCTTTTTCAGCTAATTATACGGTTACACACCTGATCACGTAGGGTACTAAGAATTCCCAAGCGCCAGAACCTATTCAAACATAACAACGGTTAATCACTTATCAACACAGTTAAAAGAATCTTAAAAAAACCCTTAGCCGAAGGATCGACTACCACTTGCCTTGACTTGATCGGTCAACTGTGACTTGCCTACTTAATCCAAAGTTTGGTGCAGTCACCCTTCTGCAACTTAGTAGAAAGTCCCAAACCGTCGACACCCTACGTCGCTTAAACTTGGGGGCAGAGGCTATGCGTCCACTCTCAGTCGGCACCACTGTCATCACTTTATTTCTAGAACCCCTTTGCACATTGCGAGTTAGATTAACAGAGATTACTTGCCAAATCAAGAACAAAAATGGAGAGAGAGGTTCGGCTATAAGAGAACATAAGGAGAAAAGGGCAGTCGGCTTTAGAAAAGTGTAAGAAGGAATAGACTTAAACATATTGCAAGAATAGAGAAAACAAGTAGTAATCAAGTAACTCACCAATTGTTAAAGAACCACTACCAAACCGTAAATAGAACAAAAAGGGGGAGAAGAATCCAGAAATCGGTCACAAGGATTAAGAACTAAAAGCCGAAAGGAAATGGAGAAAATAAAGAAGAGAAAGTTGACTAGAGAAGAAAAACCAAAAAGGAAATGGAGAAGGAGTAAAGAAATATGTATTCGACTAGGTTGAGAGAAGGAGAGGAGAGTAGAGAACCGGCCAATCAAAAATATGAAGGGATTGAGGAGGAGAAAGGAGGGTATTTCGTCCACGAGGAAACTCTTGAGGGAGGGAAGAAAAGGTGGCAAGCCAACACAAAAAAATACCCGAATGGTAACAATTTGGCTACTCCAAAAATAAAATTAAAAAAAGTATAGGAAACCCGAAAGACCCCTAGCAAGAATCGGCTAAGAAGTGCAACAGAGAACTCCCAAAATGCTCATAATCCCGAAAAATGGGAAACTACTCCCTCAAAGCCGAATTAGTGATCACAAAAAACACTAGGTTTTCTCCCTTATTCCAAACCCCTTGATTTTCTCCCCAATCTCCTCCTAAAACTCCTCATTTATCTCCTCTACTGAATTTTCTCCTTGATTTACTCCAACTCCCCATTCAAATTCAATTCAAATTCTTATGAGCAATTCAACCACAGAGTTCCAGTCCAGTTCCAACACCTCTCCAGCTCAAGCAGTAAAATAAACATACAATTGCGCACACCATGCCTCGAACCTCAAACTCCTTGCCACACATGTAGCGCCACCTTGCCACTAGATCCCTTCTCTCATTATGACATAAAACAAACACTAATTATTATAAGTCCTATAAGCTAACATCTATGTTCACCTAAGAGCCCAAAACTTAGAATTTTGCAAACACTCAAACTTGAACCCAGGCTTCTCAAGTACTCCCAAATATGTCCAAATACTTAGCCACTCTAATTTGTGATATTTCTCGTACACCTAAACTTTTATGCGTTCCCACACTCAAGGCTCATTCCTTCTAGGCCCAAATTCGGGGAGTTACACCAGTGCTCTATATAAGCAATTGGAAAGTTGTAAGACTACTAAAGTGATTCTAGATAAGCTAGAAGAAATGTTTGAAGGCCAAGCTACCTTAGCTCGACAGTCTGTCATAACTAGCTTGATAAATGCCAAGCAAAAGCCTAACACTTTAGTCAAAGACCATATGACCACACTTCTGAGCTACTTTGTCAAGGCTGCAGAAAATGAGGCCAATCTAGGCCAGAACACTCAAACTGAGATGGAGTTGAAATGTTTGTCAAAAGTTTTTGTTAGTTTTCAGACTGCATATAACCTTGGCCAAAAAAAAAACCTGATGCTTACATAACTCCTGAAAAAGTCACAATCTTATGAATTGATGTTGAACTATGGTCAGTCAATCCAAAAAGTAGAAGCGAATATAGTCGTCGATTCTTCCTCAAAAGGGAAGGGAAAATGCGTTGAGAAAGGCAAGGCTAAGGTCTTTGGGTCACCACAAGTCGAAAGGAAAAAAACTAAAAAGCCTAAAAACTTATGTAGTTCTAAATGCTTCTTCTGCAGCAAGAAAAGGCACTTCAAGCCAAACTGTAAAAAGTGGAAGGAATACCTAGCTACCAAATGCAAAGGTATGAAAATCTTGATGATAGAAGTTTGTTTAGTGAAGATTCAATAGACCATTAAGTCATTGATTTGTAAGCCACTAATCATGCTTGTGTTTCTCTACAAGGGTTCGAGGAGATGAAATATCTTAAAGGTAAGAGCTTATCATTGTAGATCAGGAACAGGACAAGTGTGGTAGCTAAAGTAGTGGGAGATGTACATCTTTATTTTGATAATTTTAGGAAGATTATTTTAAGAGATATTTTCTATATACCAAGTTTTGAAAGAAATTTAATTTTCGTTCCATGTTTATATAAAAAACGGCTTGACCATGACTTGTAATAATGAAATTACAATATTTAGAAATTGCAATCTTATTTATAATGGATGGATGCTAAATAATCTTGATGGATGATAAATAATCTTTATTTTATCAAACCAAAGATGTACACACTGCTTGAGACTGAAATATCGAATAGAAGACTTAAAACTTATAACACCTCAATTTGATGGGTACAAGGTTTGGTGAATAGTCTTAAGGTATTATGACTAGCGGTGTGGTATTCACCCATATACATTTTGGGTGTATAGAGTGGGTGCATACAATGATGTGTTTTAGTTAATGAAAACGCTATGTCAGATCGCTATGTCAATTGGAATAAAGTAGGGACCAAGTGGAAGGATATTGAGAGTGTGAGTTTATGTTAGAAGAATAGTGTACTTTAATTATGGTGCTGTGCAAGTTATGTTAGAAGACAAGCTAGTTAGGAACCAACCAAATGCAAATTGGAATAGTTAAAAGATAAAAGGGTACTCAAGCAAGTTTCTCGAAAGTTGTGGACTTTTGGATAAGGAAAACAATAAAAATGTGACACTTGTCAAATTCCAATAAGGACTTAGGTTATATTAATAGATATTCAATATTTGGATCAGGGAGTTCTCTTCTTCCTTCTTCTAGAGTATCATTATACGAGGCTTAGAAAGCAAAAAGGTACTTCTTTGAGTTGAAGATGAAACCCTGGATTTCATCAATGATTTTGTATGTTATGAAAGATTAGGCCTGTAAGAATGCATGAATTGCAAGGTGAAGTAGTAAGGTTTTATTTGTGGGTTACCTTGGTTAGATATGATGACAAGGTTATTGGAATAAGTTTTAATGGTGATTTTCTATTTTATGAGGCAGTGGTTGCTACAATCCCTAATTGGATGTTGGATCGAAGGTTCAATCTATTATCCATGGTTGTTAGGTGAGTCTTTAAGCTGACTCTTGTATCCATATTGTTCACATGAGAGCTTGTAAACCCTTATCCTATAATAGCCCAAAATTGGGTCTAGTTGGAACAGAGGTTTCGGGACCACAAAATCCGAGATAGAAATAATTATTTTATGATTATTTTGAGGTCTACGATATGATTACATGATTGTGTGAAAATTTTGTGAAGAAATTCTATGCATAAAGTGATCAATTTGAAGTTTGGAACTAAATTGAATAAGTTGCAAAACTTGCATTCTAGAAGTTTCTAGTATGAAATTGCTTTGAAATATTAATTAGGAGGTCTTAAATATAAATTTGACCAATTTCTAAGTGATGAACAAAAATTGGACAAAGATGGAATTTTTGAAAGTTTAATAAGGAAGGGCATTTTGGTCATTTGGTAATTAAAAGAAATAAAAAAGGAAAAATAAAGCCAAAATTGACTCATCTTTCTCATGGAGGCCGAAATTAGCATGGGGGAAGCCATGGCTAGGGTTTTCAAGCTTTCCAAGTCAATAGTAAGTCCGTTATAACCCCGTTTTTCAAGTTCTTTACGTTTTTGGAATCCCAATAATTTGATTAAGCTTATTCTAGAAATAATTTAAGTTAGGGTTCATATTTGGAAAAATACCCATAGGTGAAATGTGTTTATTTTGCTGTTTTATAATAGAATATGAGGTTTTAAATTATGTTAGACAACTTGTGCTACTCGGTTTTGAGTGAAAACGAGTAAAAGGGCTTAATCGGTAAAAATACCTAATAGTCATAAGTATATGTTAGAGTGAGAATTTGATGTTTCCATAGAAGGGAAAAGTGATCAGCATGTCATAAAACATAAGAATAAGGGATGAAGTTTAATTCCCGAGCCTAGGGGAAAAAGTGTAAATATGCAAAAGTTTAGGGGCAAAATTGTAATTTTTCCAAAGTTTGAGTTAAGGACTGTTTTGAATAGTACATTAATTAAATAAGTAAAATATGATGTTTTAGATCCCGGAAAACAAGATTTGAACCTAGAATGAGAGAAAAATTGAAAATTGGGAAAGTTGGTAAAATGGCCGTTTTAGTATCGAGGTAAGTTCATATGTATAATAAGCATTAATTTATGCATGTTTCAATGTAAAATTGATATATTCATTATGATTTCTGAGGTGTTGAAAGTATGTAAGTTGGTATGATAATAATACAGCAATAATGCTGTAATTTATATTTGAAAGTTAAATTTAGTGAATTAATTGAATTATATTAAATTACATGATTATGGTGCCAAGTTTATGAATTGATTTAAAAATGTATTTATGGTACATGAAGTGCATTTAATTATCATACATAAATGTGATTTCTATGATTATGGATATTATGGGAAATTGTAAGTTCATATGATTTTTAATAAGGCAATGTGTAATTTAATGTTATTGCCTTGATATTAAATGAGATGTAAGTTTATATGTAAGTAATACATCAATATTACTTGTATTATGATATTTTATAATAATATTGGAAATATGTTTGTGGATAATTACTTGATTGGTGAAATTGTTGGAAAAGAGAGAGAAATCTCGGTTGAACCTTCGGAAAGATTGGATGATACAGATAGTATGTAGCTAGGTCACATGGATGGTGCTGAGTGCACATCATGTGTACAAGAGAGCTAAAAGACAATATGATGTAGCTAGGTCGCATGGGTGATACTATGTGTACACCATGTAGACAAGAGAGCTACGGGATATATGTAGCTAGGTCGCATGCGTGGTTCCAGGTGAAGGACACCATGTAGACAAGAGAGCTACGAGATAAATTGGCTAGGTCACATGGGTGGTACTAAGTGTTCACCATGTGTACAAGAGAGCTGAACTATATGATGGGTGGAGCTATGTACTGAAACCACCAAGTATCAAGGATTGATCCGAAGTGTTCAAAGGAAGACTCTCTATGTATTGCTTTGTGGGTTTTGTGATGAATAAGTGCAGGAACTTGATTATGTAAATGATGTGTTCATTAAGTGACCAGGATGTGGTAAGGTTATAAACAAGTAAGTTATACATGAGGATGATTTTATGGTGACCTTGTGATCATGGGCCTATACTTGTGATGTATGAAATGTTGTGAAAATGATTTGTGATATGTATGTTAAAATGAGGTTAATACAAAGAAAGTGTGAAAGAGTGAATTAGCAATAAAACTGTTTTAGACAGTAGCAGTGACGTGATTTTGAAAAATCACCAAAACTAGTATTAATTTAATCAGAGACTTAATAAGACATCAAATTGAAGCTCAATGAGTCTATTTTCATATAAAAGAAACAGAGCAAGAAAAGGAGTTCTATATTTTGAGATATTTATGTTTTTGTGATACTGGTTCAGAATGATTAAGTGATCCCCTATTCTGACTTTGGAAAATCACAAAATTTTGGATAAAAATAATTAGAGGCTTAAACTTATATTTTTAAAATCTCTAATGAGTCTATTTTCAAGATAAATCAACAAGAACATTATCTGAATTCTGTACTATGAGATAATTAATTTTTAGTGAAGAGAGGTCAGAACTGTCAGAAAGTGAAACAAGGGAAATTTTAATGAATAAACCATACAAATTGGCTAAACCAAAAATTATGAAAATTTTATGGTGGAAATATATGTGAGTCTAGTTTTAGGGGAAATTTACGGATCTTAATTTAGAGCTCTATAGCTTGAATTATAAATAAGTAAGTGACTATGACTCGTGTGGACTGTTTGATGTGAGTATTTATTAGTAAATTGTGAAATCGTACTTACAAGAATGCTATATACATTAAGGATGTGGAATGGAGAGGAGGAGGAGGAAAAAAAATATATGTGGAATACATGGAAACTATGGTATATGAAATATTGATATAATGAAATAAATGATATGTGTTTACAAGAAAACAGAAAGAGAATAATATGAATCATTACATGTATATATATATATATGACTAGTCTCAATGTAATGCTTGTTGGGTATGGAGTTGAATTGAAATGTTTCAGACAAACATGTTATTTTGCGTATCTGAATTGTGGTATTTTATAAAGATATGATCTAGTCTTAAATATGAATGCTTGATGATTAAGCTGAAGATATTTTGTAAGATGATAATCTTGGTATAAATTTATAAGTGGTACTATAATAAAAAAGGTAAAATGAGTATGAAAGACACATATATGATGACATACAAATGCTATGTTTGTGGTTTAATTGAGAATATTTAATCATTAAATGAATACCATGTTATATGCTTTTGATTTTGTATAAGTGTGTATGAGATTAAGGATGATCAAAGCTTGGAAAATAGCCTAGGTATATTCCACATAGGCAGAGACACAACCATGTGTCTCAGCCGTGTACAATACACGACTTTGGGACACGAGCGTGTGAAGCCTTAAAGCATGAAATTTCCAAGACTTTCGTAAGTTCTCGGTTTAGTCCTGAATCCTTTCTAAAGTATGTTTTGGGCTTCGTAGACTCAAATAAGGGACTATGTGTAAGTGAATGAATGTTTTGAAATATGAATGAAATTTTATGGCCCGTATTTTAGTTTAATGTTTGTATGTTTGTCCGATAATGCCTCGTACCTTATCTTGGCCTCGGGTACGGGTAAGGGGTGTTACATTTAGTGGTATCAGAGCAGGTTTAGTCAATTCTTGGACTAACATAGCAAGTGTGAGAGTTTAGTTATACATGCCACAAATATGTGATAGTGTGATGTCTCCCGACACTAATGAGGACCATTTTGTTTAAAATGAAGTATTCTCCAACCGAGCTACATCTGACCATTTAATAGTAATATTGAAGTATTTGAATAAAGTGTAGCTATGATGTGTTAAACTCGGGAAGGTATGAATAAGAATTCGTGATATATGTATATGTGATAATATGTGAGATGAAAGTTTATATAGTGATATATTTATTCATATTTGTTTGGCCTACATATGCTGTTGCATGCTTGACTAAGTTAATTATTAAATGTGATAACTAAAGTTATTCAAAATTCATAGAATGTATGAGTGAGTGCACTTGTTTGAAATGAGATAACTGGAAATCTTATGTAAGACAGATATGAATAATAAATTGTTTGAAGTGGATAGTATGATTATAGTGACATATGTGGATAATGAAAAAAATGTGTCATATAGATATATGTCAAAATCGAGTTAGAGACTGTACGACCTCACCCCCTTACCGATGAGGTGTATAAAACGAAAATTCATGAGAATCATGTTGACTAAGTTCCTAAGTGTGGAATCAAAGAGTTCAGTGATAAAATAATTATAGATATGACTAGAGACTGAGAATGGTTGACAAGTGAAGGACAGAGTTAGAGAAGTATCAGAGTTGACTGAGTTATCATGAGATTCAAATTGATGACAGAGTGTTTCTGAAAGTATCGTCTTGAAAACAATTAGTTAGTAATGTTGGAAATTATGAGAAAGATACTAAACTTCACTCCAGTAAGATTTTCGAGGACGAAAATCTCTAAAGGTGGGGAGAGTTGTAATAGCCCAAAATTGGGTCTAGTTGGAACAGAGGTTTCGGGACCACAAAATCCGAGATAGAAATAATTATTCTATGCATAAAGTGCTCAATTTGAAGTTTGGGACTAAATTGAATAAGTTGCAAAACTTGCATTCTAGAAGTTTCTAGTATGAAATTGCTTTGAAATATTAATTAGGAGGTCTTAAATATAAATTTGACCAATTTCTAAGTGATGGAAAAAAATTGGACATAGATGGAATTTTTGAAAGTTTAATAAGGAAGGACATTTTGGTCATTTGGTAATTAAAAGAAATAAAAAGGGAAAATAAAGCCAAAATTGACTCATATTTCTCATGGAGGCCAAAATTAGCATGGGGGAAGCCATGGATAGGGTTTTCAAGCTTTCCAAGCTCAATATTAAGTCCGTTATAACCCCGTTTTTCAAGTTCTTTACGTTTTTGGAATCCCGGTAATTTGATTAAGCTTATTCTAGCAATAATTTAAGCTAGGGTTCATATTTGGAAAAATACCCATAGGTGAAATGTGTTTATTTTGCTGTTTTATAATAAAATATGAGGTTTTAAATTATGTTAGACAACTTGTGCTACTCGGTTTTGAGTGAAAACGAGTAAAAGGGCTTAATCGGTAAAAATACCTAATAGTCATAAGTATATGTTAGAGTGAGAATTTGATGTTTCCATAGAAGGGAAAAGTGATCAGCATGTCATAAAACATAAGAATAAGGGATGAAGTTTAATTCCCGAGCCTAGGGGCAAAAGTGTAAATATGCAAAAGTTTAGGGGCAAAATTGTAATTTTTCCAAAGTTTGAGTTAAGGACTATTTTGAATAGTACATTAATTAAATAAGTAAAATATGATGTTTTAGATCCCGGAAAACAAGATTTGAACCAAGAATGAGAGAAAAATTGAAAATTGGGAAAGTTGGTAAAATGGCCATTTTAGTATCGAGGTAAGTTCATATGTATAATAAGCATTAATTTATGCATGTTTCAATGTAAAATTGATATATTCATTATGATTTCTGAGGTGTTGAAAGTATGTAAGTTGGTATGATAATAATACAGCAATAATGCTGTAATTTATATTTGAAAGTTAAATTTAGTGAATTAATTGAATTATATTAAATTACATGATTATGGTGCCAAGTTTATGAATTGATTTAAAAATGTATTTATGGTACATGAAGTGCATTTAATTATCATACATAAATGTGATTTCTATGATTATGGATATTATGGGAAATTGTAAGTTCATATGATTTTTAATAAGGCAATGTGTAATTTAATGTTATTGCCTTGATATTAAATGAGATGTAAGTTTATATGTAAGTAATACATCAATATTACTTGTATTATGATATTTTATAATAATATTGGAAATATGTTTGTGGATAATTACTTGATTGGTGACATTGTTGGAAAAGAGAGAGAAATCTCGGTTGAACCTTCGGAAAGATTGGATGATACAGATAGTATGTAGCTAGGTCACATGGATGGTGCTGAGTGCACATCATGTGTACAAGAGAGCTAAAAGACAATATGATGTAGCTAGGTCGCATGGGTGATACTATGTGTACACCATGTAGACAAGATAGCTACGAGATATATATACCTAGGTCGCATGCGTGGCTCCAGGTGAAGGACACCATGTAGACAAGAGAACTACGAGATAAATTGGCTAGGTCACATGGGTGGTACTGAGTGCTCACCATGTGTACAAGAGAGCCGAACTATATGATGGGTGGAGCTATGTGCTGAAACCACCAAGTATCGAGGATTGATCAGAAGTGTTCAAAGGGAGACTCTCTATGTATTGCTTTGTGAGTTTTGTGATGAATAAGTGCAGGAACTTGATTATGTAAATGATGTGTTCATTAAGTGACCAGGATGTGGTGAGGTTATAAACAAGTAAGTTATACATGAGGATGATTTTATGGTGACCTTGTGATCATGGGCCTATACTTGTGATGAATGAAATGTGGTGAAAATGATTTTTGATATGTATGTTAAAATGAGGTTAATACAAAGAAAGTGTGAAAGAGGGAATTAGCAATAAAACTGTTTTGGACAGTAGCAGTGACGTGATTTTGAAAAATCACCAAAACTAGTATTAATTTAATCAGAGACTTAATAAGACATCAAATTGAAGCTCAATGAGTCTATTTTCTAATAAAAGAAACAGAGAAAGAAAAGGAGTTCTATATTTTGAGATATTTATGTTTTTGTGATACTGGTTCAGAATGATTAAGTGATCCCCTATTCTAACTTTGTAAAATCACAAAATTTTGGATAAAAATAATTAGAGGCTTAAACTTATATTTTTAAAATCCCTAATGAGTCTATTTTCAAGATAAATCAACAAGAACATTACTCGAGTTCTGTATTATGAGATAATTAATTTTTAGTGAAGAGAGGTCAGAACTGTCAGAAAGTGAAATAGGGGAACTTTTAATTAATAAACTGTACAAATTGGCTAAACCAAAAATTATGAAAATTTTATGGTGGAAATATATGTGAGTCTATTTTTAGGAGAAATTTACTGATCTTAATTTGGAGATCTGTAGCTCGAATTATAAATAAGTAAGTGACTATGACTCGTGTGGATAGTTTGATATGAGCATTTATTAGTAAATTGTGAAATCATACTTACAAGAATGCTATATACATTAAGGATGTGGAATGGAGAGGAGGAGGAGGAAAAAATATATGTGGAATACATGGAAACTATGGTATATGAAATATTGATATAATGAAATAAATGATATGTGTTTCCAAGAAAACAGAAAGAGAATGATATGTATCATGGCATGTGTATATATATATATGACTAGTCTCAATGTAATGCTTGTTGGGTATGGAGTTGAATTGAAATGTTTCAAGCAAACATGTTATTTTGCATATCTGAATTGTGGTATTTTATAAAAATATGATCTAGTTTTAAATATGAATGCTTGATGATTAAGCTGAAGATATTTTGTAAGATGATAATCTTGGTATAAATGTATAAGTGGTACTATAATAAACAAGGTAAAATGAGTATGAGAGACACATGTATGATGACATACAAATGCTATGTTTGTGGTTTAATTGAGAATATTTAATCATTAAATGAATACCATGTTATATGCTTTTGATTTTGTATAAGTGTGTAAGAGATTAAGGTTGACCAAAGCTTGGAAAATAGCCGAGGTATATTCCACACAGGCAGAGACACGACCATGTGTCTCAGCCGTGTATGGCACACAAATTTGGGACACGGGCGTGTGGAGCCTTAAAGCATGAAATTTCCAAGATTTTTGTAAGTTCTCAGTTTAGTCCCGAACCCTTTCTAAAGTATGTTTTGGGCTTCGTAGACTCAAATTAGGGATTATGTGTAAGTGAATGAACGTGTTGAAATATGAATGAAATTTTATGGCCCGTATTTTAGTTTAATGTTTGTATGTTTGTCCGGTAATGCCTCGTACCTTATCCCGGCCTCGGTACAGGTAAGGGGTGTTACATATCCCGTCTCTTTTGTTAGATTAGCTTTACAGAGCATTACCATACAAATTAGAACAACTGACTTCAAAATTGATCAATAATGTGATTTAATATTAATTATGTTTACAAACCAAGAAAACGTGCACATTTGGGCCTTAAATCGAACCTTCGAGGCCCGAGAAAATGTTCGGGATCAATTCAAAAGTAATTTAAAACAATTTAGAAAACTTGTGTAAAAGTTGAAAATTTGGATGTAGAGGTCGCACAGCCGTATGGCTAGCCTATGTGACATAGCCCAGACCGTGTGGGAATTCAAACAACAAGACATACGGCTATGTCCCATCCCATATCTCAAATCGTGTAGCTCTCCGACTTGGGTCACATGCAGTGCCACAAGTCGTGTGACAGACCGTGTAACTAACTGACTTCATACACACGGTCGTATCTTAGATTGTTTGAAACTTGCACCTGAAATAGTAAGTGACACATCATCGTGTACCCAGGCCATATGTGTCACATAGCCGTGTGAAAGCTTGTATGTGTCACTCAGCCGTGTGCTCCATTATTAATCTCTAAAACATGCTATTTTATGACCAAACCTTGGCCAGTAAGCTACTTCATTTATGCTTACATTCAATGGACCTAAACACACTTCAAACACACATAAACATACCAATTCAATCAACCTAATAATTCTAACCAATATTCCATTTAAAGGCACCTCAAACTTAAGTCAAGTCAAAATCATTCTATTAAAAAACTATGATGCCATATTTCAACCATATAACATAGTTATAAAAGAGCTATTTAGTGTCAACCATTACCCTCAAAACATATCATTTTAGATAGGCATACCCAAGTGACCATAGTCATAAGAGTTTTAGCATATACAAGCCAAACTAATCATATATTCATATAATCATTTATAAGAGAAACCAAAATACATCAAAAGACTTCATTGACATCAAACCCTATACATGGAATTTATAATCGTAATACAAAAATAACCAAAACTAACAAAGTGATTGCTGGATAGTGTGATAAAACTTTGACAAGCTTCCAATGATCTATGAAACAAAAAATAAAAATAACTACGTAAGCAACTAATGTTTAGTAAGCTCGTAAAAGAGAAACTTAAACTTACCATTTCCTGAAATTTAAAGATTCAATCATGCTTAGTAGTTCATACAAATACTTGATATTATTATTCAACATAATCCACATCATTAGTAGAAGATTAAACCATGTAACATCATAAAACACAACAAATGCCATGAAGTGAATTGCATCCATTTACCTTTCTGACATGAACATTCAATAGTCTTTTCATCCATTATACATATTAACTTTCTTATCTTATGAACATAAATATCTATGATATTGTATACAAGCTTTTTCATTTTCCTTTACTTACCCATTGAACTGTCTAGAATTACATTGGATACTAGGGAATGCTCACACATAATGTGCCTTTCCATATAACTGTAACATTTACTTTTCAATAGTGCTCACATGAGCTATGAAATGGGCCGGCCCACATGAGCTATGGGTCAGAATGTTAGCTACATATGCTATCACATGAGCTTTGGAGAATCTACAACAAAAGCAGGACCTCAGCCATCGATAGGACTATAACAGTTTGATTTAGACCCTAGTCGGAATAGTGGTTTTGGGACCACAAATTTGGGTCAGAAAAATATTTAAATATTATTTTTTGTGATTATAATATGTGAATTGACATGTGTGAAAGTTTCGTATGAAAATTTAATCGTTTGTGTGCTTAATTTGATAAAAGGACCAAATCGCGTAAAATGTATAAGTGGTCTTCTATTTGTTAAAGTGCTAATTTGCTATGTTTTATTAAATGTGGGGTCCTTATATTGTTATTTTACCTTTAGCTTAATGGATGGACATAAATGGCCTTATGTTTATTAATTAAATGGTTTTATAACAAAGGGTAAAATTATTATTTAGTTAATATGATAATCAAAATAAAAGAAAAGCTTAAAATTTGGTTTATTATCCATCATATGGCCGATTATACCAAAGAAAAGAAAAGAAAGAAGAGTTGTTTTGGGTTCAACACTTCTAATCTTAGATTAATGTATGTTTTTGATCAATTTTTGATAATTTTTACGTTTTTGTGATTGTTGCTTAGTGTTCTTTCAAGCCCAAGTCTCAATTTCTAATTTTGTTGATGATTGTGAAATATTCCATTGATGAAATTGTGAACTCTGTGATGTTAATTGTTGGAAAATAAAAGATATGTGTTGCATTGATATATTTTGTATTTGAATTTTTGATGAATTTGAGTAATTTGGACTAAATTGTGAAATTTGTAAATTGAGGGACTAAAATGTGAAATAAATGAAACATATGGCCTTATATGAACGCTATGAGAATTTGACCTGTAACATCCGAATTAGGGCCTAGTTAGAACAGTGATTTCAAGACCACAAATTTGACGTAAGAAAACTTATTTTATTATATTTTTATGGTCTATAATTTCACGGGATGATTTTGTGAAAATTTCGTTCGAAAATTTTGATGTTTGGGCACTCAATTTGGCCAAAAGGACTAAATTGTAAAAAGTGCAAAATTTGAGTTCTAAAAGCTAGAGGTGTCTAATTGCTATGAAATTTTAAATTGGAAGTCCTTAAATGGTAATTTTGTTGGACAAAAAATGGACATGAAATAGGTGAAATAGAATATTTTTAAGTTAGGGGCATTTTGGTCATTTAGTAATTAAAATGAATTAAAAACAAAATTAAAAGCCAATTTTTGTCCATCTTCTAACCCATGGCAAAAAATTGCATAGAGAAGACATAGCTAGGGTTTTTCAAGCTTCCAAGCTCGATTGTAAGTCCGTTCTAGCCCCGTTTTTAATATTTTTAAGTATTTAAAATCCCGTAACAAGAGCTATCTATTTCTACCATTATTTTAAGCTAGGGTTTGTGTTTAAAAACTTATACATGGATGACATGCCTTTTTTTATGTTTAATGGTAGGATATGAATGCTCAGTGTGTAATAAATGACTTTTACTAAGTGATTTTCGGTGAAAATGCTTAAAAGGACCGTTTTGTAAAAGTTACAAATTTTGTCATAAAGTGTGATTGAGTGGAAATTGGAGACTGCTATAGATATGAAAATGGTTCGGTAAGGCTTAAATTACAAAGAAATTGAATGAAAATAATTTTACGAACATTGAGGTAAAAGTGCAAATATCTAAAAATTTAGGGGTCAAAATGCAAATTTGTAAAAGTATGATATTTTGACCCATATGAATAATGTGGCTAATTAGTAAGCTAAATGTGATATTATAGATCTAGGAAAATGATATTCGGGCATAGGTTGGAAATGAATGAGATTATAGACTAAATCGGAATAAATAGTCGTGCTCGCTTTCGAGGTAAGTTCGTATTTCAATAATAATGTAATAATATCATTGTTTATGCTTGAACTTAAATTGATGTGTTAAGATTATGTGGTGAATATTTATATAGTTGGTATGATGATTGTATTATGTAACAAATGCCTAAATGTTATTATGAACAATGCCATGATTATTTCATGAATATGAGAATGGTGAATTTGTAAGGATGAATGATATTACGGTCATTATCCACGACGATACGAACAAGTACGATGAAGATGCTATGTACAATGAGAAAAACCCCATTTAAACCTTAAGAATAGTATAGGATACAAGTGACATGTCACTAGGAATTAAGATATCCGAGCTCGTTGAGTGGTCCGAGTTCGTGATATATGTGAGAATTCGAACTTGTTGAGTGGTCCAAGTTTGTGATTATATGGCATCCGAGCTCGTTGAGTGGTCCGAGTTCATTATGGATGAGAGCATCCGAGCTCGTTGAGTGGTCCGAGTTCATAATGGATGCGATACATGTAACATCCGAGCTCATTGAGAGGTCCGAGTTCATTATGGATGTGTTACATGTTATAAGGTAGCCAAAGCTATGTATGTTTATGTGGCACTTATGTACAAGTTTCTATGTACCCAATAGTATTCCAAGTGTTCAATAGGTTATAATGAATGATGCGATGAAAGTCCTGAGATGGGCATGGTAATGAAGGTAAAGTTATTCGATATGCTACAGATACGTACAGGTACGTATGTTATACTCATGAGTAATGCTTTGTTATAGGATAATATATGACGAGAAGGTATATTCACGTAAATGTATATGAATATTTGATTAATGATCTAGAATGCTTAAATGATGAATAATCTTGGTGATTATGTTATTATGCCATCTTATGATAGTTATCATGATATTCCACTAAAATAGTTTTGGACATCAGCAGTTGTGTTATTTCGAAAATCCACCAAAAATTTTGGAAATTGAACTAGAGACTGAATAAGATATGGAATTAAACCTTATTGAATCTAGTTTTACATAGAAGAAACAGTGTAAGCAAAAGGATTTCATATTATGAGATATTTGAACTTTTGTGAGACTGAGTCGGAATTCTTTTAGACTCCTTATCTCAACTTTACAAAATCACTAAAAAATTTACAAAAATGATTATGGGTTAGAATTTATATGACTAAATCATTAATGACCTATTTTCAAGAGAAATAGACGAGAACATTAATCGAACCCCGTACTAAAAGAAAATCAATTTTTAGTAAAGAAAGGTTGAAGCTGTCAAATAACAGAACAGGGGTAACTTTAAAGAATAAACTGTACTTATTGGCTAGACCAAAAATTCTGAAAATTTAATGGTAAGAATATATATGAGTCTAGTTTCAAGGAAAATTAACGGATCTTAATTTGTTGTTCCGTAGCTAAAGATATTAATAATTTAGTGACTATGACTCGAGAAAACAACATTACCAAAATATAAGTAAAAGTATAATTATGGTTATATTACCATGGAATCATGTTGATAATTTGTTTGTTATTTTCATATGGACTTATTAAGCTTACTCCCTCCTCTCCATCTCTTTAGAGTTGTCAGGTTGGCTTGGGGTTGGAGATCGCCGGAGGCAGCATCACACTATTAGGCTACCACCTTTGGAGTATTGTTGAATCTTAATGTCTTCAAGTGAGTGGAATGTATAGGGACTTAGTCATTATGATCTGTATTCTTTTGATTTAGCCAAGATGTTGGCTTAAATTGATTCGTTGTGTTTAGCCATGAGATGTGGCTTGTATGGGTTATGGCTTGTAAGCCTATTTATCCAAGCTATTTATTGATGCCTTCTGATGTGGTCATGTGATTATAATTGTTTAACATGAATGGTTAGTATTACGGTATGTATGCTTGATGAATGTCTTATGACCATACGCAGTGGTCATAATCAGAAAATAAAAGTGTGATATGGCGATAAGTCAATAATGCTTGAACATGAAATTGGTGAGGAACGACTTAGGCAAGCATGATATAAATGTATAAGTAATAATCAAAATGACATGTTCAATTGATTGTGAATTGGTGTGTTTAGACTTGGTATAAAATGAGTAAGCAAAACACATGTATGATGATATATGAATATTACAATTGAGTCTTAATGGAGGATGTTTAATCATTTACTTGATGCTAAATTGTATGTGTCTATAATGTATTTAAGTATGTGAAGTATTAATGGTAACAAAAAGGCTTGGAAAATAGCCTAAGTGCTAGCCGTATGGAGGACACGGCCTAGCACACTGGCGTGTGGCCTGACCGTGTAGTTCAATTTGTTTTGCTGACGTCATAGACAGAGAGTTACATGGCCTGAGGACATGAGCGTGTTGCAGAGACACGGGTGTGTCCCTGTGTCCACACGAGCATGTAACCCTATTTCATGAAATTTTTATAAGTTTCCCAAAACTTTATAAAGTTATCGATTTAGTCCAGAACAACTCCGATGCATGTTTTAGCCCTCGAAGGCCCATATAAGGAATAATGTACATGTATTTGAAAAGTTTTATTTTTGGGCAAAAGTTTGTGACCCGATTTTGCATGTTTGTGAATGTTTAAGTCTGGTAACGCCTCGAACCCTATCCTGGCATTGGATATGGGTAAGGGGTGTTACATGGCCTAACATGGGTATATGCAAATTTTGTGTATTTTGTGATTTTTGTAATTAGGGACTAAATTGTCAAAATATGAAAATGTACAAGCTAATTTGTAAAATGCCTAAATTTGTGTTTGTGGATTGATTTGAATGATTTGGTGAATAAAAGAGTTAAATTTGAATTTATATAGATCAAGAACTAAAGAAAACGAAATTAGATCGGGGAAAGTCGAAAGTCGTCGAGTAACCAATTCTGTTCATTCGAATCCGGACGAGGTAAGTCTATATACAAATAAATGTGTTTTGAATTGAATTATTATCGATTATATGCTATTAAACTATGATGAATGAATATATGAGTTGAGAAAAATGAGACATCCGAGGAAGTATCGTCAAATTTTTTACATTCGAAAAGCCTTGTACGAACCATAGGAATAGTTAGGATACATATGTCATGACATAGGATTCCAATATGTGTTATCATGTAAAACCACGTCTGGGACGTTGGCATCGTATTTGATTTTGTGCAAGACCCTATTTGGGACAGTGGCATCGATATTTTATTACATGTAAGACCACATCTAAGACGTTGGCATTGTACAAGCTTTCCGAGCTATCAGCGTATCCTTATGATTCTGAACGGTTCAACATGCATTCCGAGAAAGGAATGATTATATGAGATGTGTATCCGATTCAGGTACGTTTGAAATGTGTACTATGTTTGAGAATAAAATGTAAGTATATGTACAAGTGATGATATGAATTATAAGTATGAGAGAATATGCCATATGTGTAAATGAATTGGAATTATGTGAAATATATATATTAATTGAATATAAGTAATTTGATGATGCTTTCATATGTTAAATGTTAAGTTTATTTGTATATGGCTTACTAAGCGTTTGTATTTTTTTTATAGATATCGAAGCTACCGAAAGCTCAGGGATCATTAAGGATCGTCACCACACTATCGACCCTTATTTTGGTACCTTTTGAAAATGTATATATTGACGTATGGCATGTATAGGCTAGAAGTACTTTGATTATGTTTTGTGATGTTTATATCTAGCCATGTGATTTGGCTTGATTATAGTTATGTATACGAATGAATTCTTGGTATGAAATATGTGATGCAATATGATCAATATGATGTGTTTTGAATGGCTATTGAAATTGGTCATTTTGGTAAGTATTGGTATATATATTTATTTGAGAAAGTGGTAAGTTTTGGTCATGAGATTGAATGATGTAAATTGCAGTATTGAATCATATGCTTTGGTATGATTTTGGTTTAGATTTGGTATGATTTGGTTGGTGAATTAAGAATGGAATTTTTTAATAATGTAATGACATGAATGGTGTATGATTTGGTTGTAAAATGGTTGAGAATTTGGTATAAAATGTTGTGGTTTTGATGTTTGTAAGGAGGACCCTTAAAGGGGTGGCAAATTGGCCTTGTAAATGGCCTATTTTTGCCCACACAGGCGTGTGTCTCAGCCGTGTTGCTCTAGGGCCATTTCGAAATGAGCCTGGGCAGACCACACGGTCGTACACACGGGCGTGTGCCAGGCCGTGTGGCCAAGTCATTTTCAACCACGGGCTAGACACACGGGCATGTGGTCAGCCCTGTGGCCAAGTCAATAGCCTCCCTAATTTTTACACGGCCTGGCACATGGGTGTGCCTTGTGGCCGTGTGGACAAGTCAGTGTGTATGCCCTGTTTTGACACGGTCTAGACACACAGGTGTGTCTAATACCGTGTGAGGCACATGACCTACTCACACTGGCATGTGATGTTTGTAACTTTGAAAGATATTTAAGTTTTCGAAAAATTTTGTATGATCTCGTTTAGTCCCGACCCTTTTTCAAAGCATGCTTAAAATCTCGTCAATCTATGTAAGGGACTCTGTAATGATGTATGATTATGTGTGAATGATGTTTGTGAATTATTTTTGAAATGTTCCGATTTGTCCGGTAACGTCTTTAACCATAGTCCAACGATGGATACGGGTTAGCGTGTTACATTTGGTTGGCATCAGAGCTACGGTTTAGTCGATTCTAGGACTAACGTAGCGTATGTGAGTCTAGCTATACATGCCATATTTATGAACTGCAATAGTTTGATGAATCCTGACAATAAAAATGTGTTTTTATATAAAATAATAGATCGCGAACGAGCCGTAGCTGATGATGTTGAGAGCAATGTGCCTTGTCCCGCGCAAGGGATAGCACCATCCAACTCTAGACTAGCTACGAGTAGCCATGATGGAGAGGCTAGACAAGCCTTCTATCAAATGATGAATGATTGGTTCAGTCAGTACATTAGAACTAATCTGGCTGTTCAACAACCCTCAACTCCGACTAATCCTCTACAAGTTCCTACTATGTCACAAGCTAATCCGAATTAGTTGATTAATCCTCTGGTTGATAAGATTAGAAAATATGGAGCTGAAGAATTCTGTACTACAACAAATTATTGATGCGGAAAGAGCCGAGTTTTGGTTAGAGAATACAGTACGAGTGTTTGATAAATTGTCTTTGACTCCGGATGAATGCATAAAATGTGTCGTTTCACTTCTAAGAGATGCAGCGTATCACTGGTGGAATACCTTTATATCCATGGTTCCGAGAGAGTGAGTCACTTGGGATTTCTTTCAAACTGAATTTTGAAAGAAATATATCAGTCAGAGATTTATTTATCAGAAACGTAAAGAGTTTCTTTAGCTTAAACAAGGTCGTATGTCTGTTATAAAATACGAGTGAGAATTTGTGAGATTGAGTCAGTATGCTAGAGAATGTGTTTCGACTGAAGCTATAATGTGCAAGAGATTCGAGGATGGCTTGAACGAGGATATCCATTAGTTAGTTAGGATTCTTGAGATTAAATAATTCGTTGTGCTTGTGGAACAAACATGTAAAGCTGAAGAACTCAAAAAAGTGAAAAGAAAAGCTAATTTAGAAGCTAGAGAAGTGTGAAAGAGATTACCGAGGAAGCCATTTCACTCTATGTCAAAGAAATTCCAAGATGATTATAGTCGTTCAAAGGCTAATGTGGGACATTCGAGTAGAGATCGTGCTAGATTACATTCAAGCTTCAGAGCTCCAGCTACATCTGTTGCCAGTGTTGGAAATGTTCGATTTGATCGACCCGAGTGTAAACACTATGGTAAAAGACATCCTGACAATTGTAGATTATATGATCGAGCAAGAGATTGTGAAAAATTTGAGGCCAAGTGGTAATGCATCTCGTGGTAGACCTCTTAGAAATACAGGTTATGTGAGTGGTAGTCAGAGGGGAACAAAAAACACTGCTATTAGATCCGAGGCTCGTGCACCTGCCAGAGCCTATGCCATTCGAGCTTGTGAAGAAGCTTCATCTCCAAATGTTATAACTGGTACTTTCACACTTTATGATACTTCTGTGATTGCTTTGATAGATCCTGGATCAACGGATTCTTATATATGCATGAATTTAGTGAATAGTAAGACTGTGACTGTAAAGTCTACTGAATTCATAATTAAAGTATCAAACCCCTTAGGCAGATGTGTTTTGGTTGATAAAGTCTGAAAGAATTGACCATTAATGTTTCAAGACAGTTGTTTTCTGGCCGGTTTGATGTTATTACCTTTTGATGAGTTTGATATAATTCTAGGTAAGGATTGGTTAACTTTGCATGATGCTGTTCTGAATTGCAAACGGAAAACTATTGATTGAAATCCAAGAATGATGAAATAGTTCGAATTGAATCCAGTGATTTAAATGGGTTACTAGCTGTGATTTCGTCAATGAAACCTCTGAGTATTATGAGAAAAGGTTGTGAAGTTTACTTTGCCAATGTGATTGATCTGAAAGTGTCAGAAAAGAGAGTTGAATCAGTGCCTGTTGTCTGTGAATTCCCTGATGTGTTTCCTGAAGAACTTCCGGGATTACCTCCAACTCGAGAAGTTGAATTTGGTATTGAATTAGTGCTCGGGACTACTCCGATTTTGATAGCTCTTTATAGAATGGCTCCGACCAAGTTAAAAGTATTAAAGTCTCAATTACAAGAGTTAACAGATAGATGGTTTGCTAGACTAAGTTTTTCACCTTGGGGTGCACTAGTTTTGTTTGTGAAAAAGAAAGATGGCACGATGAAAATGTACATTGATTACCATCAGTTGAAAAAAGTGACTATTAAGAATAAATACCCCCTGCATCGAATTGATGATTTGTTTGATCAATTGAAAGGAGCTACCATGTTTTTGAAGAGAGATTTGAGATCAGGCTATTATCAGTTGCGAGCGAAAGACTTAGACGTTCCGAAAACTGCTTTTAGAACTAGGTACGACCACTACGAGTTATGCCTTTCGGATTAACTAATGCACTTGTTATCTTTATGGATTTGATGAACAGAATTTTCAGACCTTATTTAGATCAATTTGTTGTTGTATTCATTGATGACATATTGATTTATTTGTGTGATGAATCTGAGCATGCCAAGCATCTGAGAATAGTGTTACAGACCTTACGAGATAAGCAATTGTATAAGAAGTTTAGCAAATGTGAATTCTGGTTACGAGAGGTGAGTTTTCTGGGCCATATAATGTCAGCATTAGGTATCCAAGTTGATGCAAGTAAAGTTTCAACTATTCTGGATTGGAAGCCTCCGAGAAATATTTCTAAAGTCCACAGTTTTCTTGGACTTGCTGGTTATTATAGACTTTTCGTAAAAGGCTTTTCTATGATTGCAATTCCGTTAATGAAATTACTTCAAAAAGACGTGAAGTTTGGATGGTCTGAAAAGTGTCAAAAAAGCTTTGATCAATTGAAAGCCCTATTGACTGAAGCTCCAGTGTTAGTACAACCCAAATTGGGTAAAGAATTTGTGGTCTATAGTGATGCTTCACTGAGCAGTTTGGGATGTGTTTTGATGCAGGAAGACAAAGTCATTGCTTATGCTTTGAGACAACTAAAACCGCACGAAAAGAACTATTCGACGCACGATCTGGAATTAGCTGCGATTGTGTTTGCTTCGAAAATTTGGCGCCACAATCTGTTTGGTGAGAAATGTCATGTATATTTTGATCATAAGAGTTTGAAATATCTAATGACTTAGAAAGATCTGAATCTATGACAAAAAATGTGGTTAGAATTGCTAAAAGACTATGAGCTTGTGATTGATTATCATTTAGGAAAAGCAAATGTTTTGCTGATGCTTTGAGTCAAAAATCAGTGTTTGCTCTGCGTATGATGAATGCTCATTTGGTTGTGTTCGATGATGGTTCGGTTTTAGCAGAATTAAAAGCAAGATCGTTATTCATTCAACAGATTATTGATGCTCAGAACGTTAATAATGAGATTTTAGCAAAACGAGCTCAGAGTGATTTAGATTCTGATTCAGAATTCAGAGTTAATAAAGATAATTTTTTGAGATTCCGAGATCGGATTCGTGTTTCGAGAAATCTAGAATTGATTTAGATGATTTTGAATGAAGCTCACAATAGTCATTTATCTGTTCATCCGGGTAGTACGAAAATGTATAATGATCTGAGATAGCTTTATTGGTGGCCTGGTATAAAGCGTGATATCTCTGAATTTGTTGCGAAATGCTTAATCTGTCATTATGTTAAAGCTGAACATCAAGTGCCCTCTGGTTTGTTACAGATGATTAGGATTCCGGAATGGAAATGGGATAGAGTGAAAACGAACTTTGTTTTGGGTTTGCCCATATCTCCGAGAAAGAAGGAGGCAATCTGGGTTCTAGTTGATCGATTGACGAAATCAGCCCATTTTATTCCAGTACAATCTGATTGCTCACTTGATAAGTTAGCTGAGTTATACATTTCCGATATTGTGAGATTGCACTATGTGCCATTAACTATTGTGTCAAATAGAGATCCAAGATTTACATCACGGTTTTGGGCAAGAGGCTTTAGGTACGAAATTGTATTTCAGTACTATTTTTCACCAGCAAATGGATTGTCAATCTGAGCGGATTTTTCAGATACTCGAGGATATGTTGAGATGTTGCATTCTTGAGTTTAAAGGTACATGGGAACAGTATTCGCGATTGATTAAATTCTTATACAATAATAGTTTTCAATCAAGCATCAAAATGGCACCGTACAAAGCCTTATATCGTCGCAAATGCCATACACCTTTGTATTGGATTTAGCTCAGCGAGAATAAGATTCATGGGATTGACTTGATAAAAGAAACTAAATAGAAAGTAAAAGTGATCCGAGATAGTCTGAAAATAGCTTACGATCATCAGAAATCATATGCAGATTTGAAACGGAAAGACATTGAATTTGAGATAGGAGAGAAAGTGTTTTTGAAAGTCTAACTGTGGAAGAAAGTACTCTGATTTGGCAGAAAAGAAAATTGAGTCTGAGGTTCATCGGGTCGTATGAGATTATCGAGCGTATCAGACTGGTTATATATAGATTGTCGTTGCCACCAGAGCTAGAAAAGATTGTGACAGCCCTAAGTCGACCCTAGTCGGAATGTGGTTTCGGGACCACAAAATCGAGTCATAAAATTTAATTAAAATTTAGTTGCATATCCTCTATGTGTATTAGTGCATGTGTGAAAATTTGATGCTTCAATTTAGTCTTAGGAATGTGAATTTTCTTGAAAGGACTTTGTTGAGAACTTAAAAAAAATATGTTAGGTAAATATGTAAGGACCAAATAATATTAAAATAGGAAAGTTTGGGTTTGCATGTCAAATTGCCACATTCATACTAAGTGGCCGGCCAAGTGATGATATCTCTCCACTAGTTTAAATTAAAATTGTATATTAAATTGGCTAATGAGTAAAGTATTCTAATCAAAATGAAAAAAAAATTAGTGTTCATCTTCTTCTTCTTCCAAAGCCGAAACAAAGGGGAAAGAAAAAGGAAAATTTACCCTAAAGCAATTCGGCTCCTTCATTACCTAGTAGGAGGTAAGTTTTGAATTGTTGATTAAGTCTTGCTGTATGTTAAATTCATTTTTTTTAAATGTACTCTTGGTAATGTCAAGAAAGTTGAAACTTTTATGGTGGTTTGGGCACCATGCCATGAATCAAAGTATTAGAACTAGGGGTTATTTTCATGTTGTATTAAATAAGGGGATGATAGAATGGAGTGGAGATTATTGAATAAGTAGTTGGCACCTTGTACATTCGGTCATATTGAGTTTAGATGGAATGTTATAATTTTTTTTATGGTTATTTTTCCTTGTTTGATAAATGGTTCTGTGATAGGGCCGAATGAACTATGAAGGTCATAATAAGAATGTATAAAGTTTAAGGTGCGAATTTTAGTCTTGGTGATATGGATGATTCGGTTGAAATATTGAGTATGGGAGTTGCCATTTTAGGTTAAGATCAAAAGAATGATTAATAGGCATTAAAAGGTTAAATGTATGAAATTGAAGTATAAGAATTTATAGGTAATTACATAGGTAATGTTAAATTTAATTTGGTATATTCGGCCATATGGGTATATATGTTTGAGATATTATTTTTAACTCTCTATAATCGATTAAAGGAGTAATGTTGGCTGATAAGGTTGAGTTGATTCATGATTTTGTATATTAAGAATCAAATATACCTGAGACTAAGTTATCTTAGTAGTGGTAATACATTCGGCCTTGAAGCATTAATCGAACATTAGTTAAGGTTTTAATGTTTTGAACAAGGATAGTTTTGAAATGAAGTGAAAATCATTAAATTATACATATAAGTATCCAGCAAGGTAATTAAACTACTAAATGTATTTATTCTAGATCAAGAAATCAAAGGGGGAGAATCAAACAAGGGCAAAGCAAAGACAATTGAGTAGTCGATTGGGAATCATTTTCATCCAATATAAGGTAAGCCCTTAAGCATTCTTGTAAGGTTAATTAGCTTGTATATAAATAATATTAGTGAATCATAAAAGAATTCCTTTGTTAGGTATTCTTTTGGAGTGATTTTTCTAATTATTAATGTAACCATATGTGCTAATTGAATTAAGTAAACTGCCTTATCATAACGAGTTGACATATGGCACTATGTGTACCGAATTAAGTGGCACTAGGTGTGCCGATTTGGATGTTGAAGCATGAGAGAAAATCCAATGCACTATGTGTTCAGTTTACTATGGCACTATGTGTGCGAGTATAATTAGCACTATGTGTGCAAATTCGGTTGATAACATAAAAGGTGCATGAAAGAACTAAGTGATAGAACCATTAACTAAAATATCGAATTTGAAACATGTGCTGTGTAAGTATAAATTTACCTAGTGCATTATTGTTCCATGCTTTGAGGAAATGGATCCAAATCAATCGGGTTGTTTTGGTATTTGATTTGATTATAGGACTTGGCATGAGATTGAACCGAAAATCTAAGAAATTATAGCATAGTTCGGTATGGACAGAGTAATTGATCTTGCATTATTTGTTTTCTCTTATGATCTTTTACTAATGGACGATAGTGTAATGCTTATGACTTACTGAGTTATATACTCATTTGGTGTGTTTATTTGTTACTTATTTAGGTTTCTTTGACCCATTTTGTGTGCTCGGAACCATCGTTGAAGTCATCACACCAGCTTGCAACTTTTTGGTACCCTCTTCTTAGTTGGTCTAAGAGAACATTTCGGCATGTATAGGCTATTATGTTTCATTTCGGCATGTATAGGCTATTATGTTTTGTTTGAACTTTAATATGTATACTTTTAGCCATGCGAATATGGCTTAAATGTTAAGTTTGGATTTGGCCTTATGGGTGCTTAGTTATAAAGTTTAGTAAGTTTGGTCTTGATAATTTGGTCATGATTGATAGTGGTTTAAATTCGTTTTAGTTACAATGATCAGTACTACGAATGGATGATGTCTGTGGTAAGTATTTCATGCACTGAAAATGACTTTAATCCTAGGTTCGAATTCGGTTTTGATTGAGTAATAGTCCAAGTCTATTTGATTATTATGCCGTATGTCATGGCTGATCATTTTTGGTGTTACACTTATGATATGGTTATTGAGTAGTATGGAAATTCTTGGTAATGACTAGCCATTGGAATGGCTAATCATGATCATATTTGGTGTTATGTAGGTCAAATTACTAGCTAATCCATGGAAACCATGAAATAGGTAAATTTTACCATAAAACAGATTCAGACAGCAGTAGTGATGTGAATTTGAAAAATCACTAAAAATAGTAGAAATGGAATTAAATAATGAATAAATTATGGAATCGAATCTTGATGAGTCTATTTTCACATGGAAGAAGCGAAACAGGTATATGAGCTATATTTTATGAGATGTTTAAATTTTTGTGAAACAGGGCCAGAGCAATTTCTGGATCCCCTGTTCTGAATTTGGAAATTCACCATAAATTTTACAAAAATAATTAGAAGTCAGACTTTATATGTACAGATTCATTATTGAGTCTAGTTTTATTAGAGACAAATGGAATAGGCATTTAAGCCCTGTACATGGAGATATCTGATTCGTAATGCACAGAGGTCAGAGTAGTCAAACCCTGGTACAGGGTAGACTTTAACTAATAAACTGTACTAATTGGCCTGACCAAAAATTCTACAAAAAATTTACTAGATAAATATATGAGTCTAGTTTCAGGAAATATTTACGGAATTGTATTTCGAGTTTCAAAACTCGAGATATGATTTTTAAAGCGAGTGTGATGCAATTAGCCAGCTTGTCTAGAAAAATTTTAAAATGAATTAAGCCCGTTAACACCTTGTGTTCGACTCCGGCAACGGTCTCGGGTACGGGGTGTTAAAAAGATTCACAATGTATTTCACATATCGATGCTTCGATTATACAGATCTGATCCTTCACATGTGATTACTCCGTCTGAGATTAAGATTCAGTCTAATATGACCAACGATGAAGAACCGATCCGTATTTTACCTCGTGAGATTAAAGAACTGCAAAATAATAAAATTTTGTTAGTAAAAGTAATGTGGCATTGACCCGGTGTTGAAGAGGCTACGTGGGAGCTTGAAGATATTATGAGACAGCAATATCTGAATCTATTCAACGGTAAGATTTCCGAGGATGAAAATTCTTAAGGGGGAGAATTGTAACAGTCTAGTTTAGACCCTAATCGAAATAGTGGTTTTGGGACCACAAATCTAAATCAGAAAAGTATTTAAATATTATTTTATATGATTATAATATGTGAATTGACATGTGTGAAAGTTTCGTATGAAAATTTAATCATTTGTGTGCTTCATTTGATAAAAGGACCAAATTGCTTAAAATGTAAAAGTGGCCTTGTGACAGCCCAAAGTTGACCCTAGTCGGGAAGTGGTTTCGGGACTGCTAAACCGAGTCACCGAAATGTTTGAATGTGATACTTATTGAGTAGAATATGTAATTATGAATGTGTGAAAATTTCAAGCTTCAATTGGGTTGATTTCATGTGAATTTAGTCAATAGGACTTATGTGAGAAAATTCTAAAATGTGATAGGTCAATGTGTGAGGACCTACTAGTGCATGTGGACAAAGGGGGGACTTGCATGTCAAATTCCCCCCCTAATGAGTAGTGGCCGGCCATGACAAGGAAGGATGGGCAAAACATGTCATGAAACATGTTTTGTTAGTGGAAGAATAAAATAAGGAGTATGGGTAATAAAGAAATGGAAAACAAAAGAAAAAAAAATGTGTGTGTGGTGTTTGTCCCCCCATTGCCGTGAGCTAAACAAGAGAAAGGGGGAATTTTGTTCATCCTTTTCTCATCTTCATGCTTGCCAAAAACTAGAAAGAAAAACAAAGAAAAATTTTCTCATCCTTTGGTTCATCCTTGGCCAAAAATTTTAAGGAGGAAAGAAGAAGAAAGGTGAAGAGATTCGGCCATGCATGTAGCTAGGCTAAGGTATGTTTGATGATGTTCCATGAGAGGCATGCATGTTTTAGTTGTTAGCTTGAGTTCTACCTAACCCATGGTCTAAATCTTGCTATGTGATGGAAATGGCACTTGACCATGGATGAATCATTCTTGGTTGATGTTTGATGTTGTGGTGATGAGGCATGAGGATGAGTTAAGATTCGGCCTAGGTGGAGGTTGTGTTAATGCCATTGCATGCAAAATATGAAGCTTGTTAATGATGCATGTGATGATGGCTTGATGATTCTTGAACCTCCTTTTTAGCATTTTTTTTGTTGTGTGAGCACATATGTGCATTGGTTGCTAAATGGAGAAGAATCGGCTAGCAAGATGTGTGCTAAGGCCGAATGTAACTTTGCATGTTAATGAGCAATGCATGTGTTAAATTGATGAAAAGGGGGAGGATGCTTTACTAGTGTGTACATGTGTGTATTAAGTGTTGAAATCGACCCCAAAAATGGACATGCATATTCGGCCAAGGGCAAGAAATTAGCTAATATGTTGTGTTGATGCATGATTTTTGCATGTATGAGACTTTAATGTCTAATGTATAAATATGGGCTAAGTGCCTTGTGTTCATCTTTTGATGCCTAAAATGATGAAATCAATTTATTTGTTTGATTAAGCTCAAGAGCAAAGGGGAAATAAAACCGATAAAGGGAAGGAAAAAGTGGTTGAATAGCTAGCGGAATCGTTCGACAACACCCGAGGTAAGTTCTTGAGTAAGAGAGCTTAAATTTCGATGTGATTAAATCATGCTCTATGTGTGGCTATTGAGCCGAATGTGCAAGGACAATATGTGCCTTGTGTTTGAGTTTCGTAAACGAAAATGAAATATGAATGTGCTATGAATTATTGTTAGATGTGCATGATTAATTGAATGCTGTCCGGGCTAAGTCCCGAAGGCTTTGTGCTAAGTGAATATATCCGGATTAAGATCCGAAGGCCTTTGTGCGAGATACTAAATCCGGGTTAAGTCCCGAAGGCATTCGTGCGAGTTATTAAATCCGGGTTAAGTCCCGAAGGCATTCGTGCGAGTTATTAAATCCGGGTTAAGTCCCGAAGGCATTCGTGCGAGTTGTTAAATCCGGGTTAAGTCCCGAAGGCATTCGTGCGAGTTATTAAATCCGGGTTAAGTCCCGAAGGCATTCGTGCGAGTTATTAAATCCGGGTTAAGTCCCGAAGGCATTCGTGCGAGTTGTTAAATCCGGGTTATGTCCCGAAGGCATTGTGTGAGTTACTAAAACCGGGCTATGTCCCGAAGGCATTTGAACGAGGAGCTATATCCGGTTAAATCCCGAAGGTACGTGATTTGGTAATGAATGAGCTTGCTGTAAAATTCCAGCGAATACTCGAAAAACATCCCAATATGGGGATATGTTACGTATGTGTTGAATTTAATCGAGCCCTTACAAATAAATGTTCGCTCAGTTGATAAACGAGCTACCGGCCTTCGGCCAAGTTAGTTTATTGTGTATGTACATAAGGGTTGTTAATGTTGTGAAGCAAGTTTGATATCGGTAAATTGCGTATTATGAAATATTCCGTTTAGCTAAATGTGTGCTATTCTTTGTGCATGCTGGAATTCCTTGCTCAAACTTACTAAGCATAAATTGCTTACTCGTTACATTGCTCCTCTGTTTTATAGATTTTTGGTTCTCCAGCTATCGGACTCGGGATCTTGAAGTTGAAGTCGCCCACACTATCAAAGGCTCTTTTGGGTACTATTTTGGTTGAATTTTGTTATGGCATGTATAGGACTACCCATTGTTGTCTTTCGAGTACTTTATGAAATGTATAAGTGTACAGCCATGCGAAAATGGCTTGTAGAAGTGGAGTATGGCATTAGACCATTCGTATTTGTGAATGTATAGATGGTTTCATGATGTAACTATGTTGGAATGGAAGTGTTGAGCAAATGATCAGCCACTAGAATGGCTAAGTATGATCATATGTGGGCTTATGTATGACAAGGCCCTAGTTGGTCCATGAAACCCCAAATTAGGTAAGGTTCACTTTGAAAACAGAAGCTGATAGCAGCAGTGGTGTGGATTGGAAAAATCACAAGAATTCGTAGGAGTGGAATTAAATAGTGAATAAATTATGTAATCGAACCTTGATGAATCTACTTTCATATGGAAGTAACGAAACAATTATAGGAACAGTACAGAAAGAGATATTCGGGTTCTTGTGGAACAGAGCCAGAACAGTTTCTGGATTCACTGTTCCGCCTTTGGAAATTCACTATAAATTGACCAGAGATAATTAGGGGTCATACCATATATGTATGGATTCCTCTCTGAGTCTAGTTTCCATAGAAACAAACGGTATCAGTATTGAAGCTCTGTGCAGAGAGATATCCCAGTCGTAATGGGAAAAGGTCAGTGTAGTCGACCCCTGTAACATGGGAGATTTTGACTAATAAACTGTACTAATTGGCCCAACCAAAAATTCTAGAAAAAAATCCATAGGTGGGGACATGAGTCTAGTTTCAGGGAAAAATCACAAAACTGATTTTTGAGTTGTGAAACTCAAGATATGATTTTTGAAGCGACTAGTACTCAGACTGGGCAGTGTCTGGAAAATTTTTTTCAAAGTTTGTTAACATCTCGTGTCCGACTCCGGTGTCGGTCTCGGGTTCGGGGTGTTACAGGCCTTCTATTTGTTAAAGTGCTAATTTGCTATGTTTTATTAAATGTGGGGTCCTTATATTGTTATTTAACCATTAGCTCAATGGATGGACATAAATGGCCTTATGTTTATTGATTAAATGGATTTATAACAAAGGGAAAAATTGGTATTTAGTTAATATGATAATTAAAATAAAAAAAAATCTTAAAATTTGGTTCATTGTCCATCATATGGTCGATTATACCAAAGAAAATAAAAGAAAAAAGAGTTGTTTAGGGTTCGGCATTTCTAATATTTGATTAAGGTATGTTTTTGATCGGTTTTTGATAATTTCTATGTTTTTGTGATTGTTGCTTAGTGTTCAATCAAGCCCAAGTCTCAATTTCTAATTTTATTGATGATTCTGAAATATGCCGTTGATGAAATTGTGAGCTTTGTGATGTTAGTTGTTGGAAATTAAAAGATATGTGTTGGATTGATATATTTTGTATTTGAATTTTTGATGAATTTAAGTAATTTGGACTAAATTGTAAAATTTGTAAATTGAGGGACTGAAATGTAAAATAAACAAAACATATGGGCTTATATGAACACTATGAGAATTCGACCTAACATGAGTATATGCAAATTTTGTGTATTTTGTGAATTTTGTGATTAGGGACTAAATTGTCAAAATGTGAATGTGAGGGCTAATTTGTAAAATGCCCTAAATGTGTGTTTGTGGATTGATTTGAATGATTTGGTGAATAAAAGAGTTAAATTTGAATTTATATATATCAAGAACTAAAGAAAACAAAATTAGATTGGGGAAAGTCGAAAGTCGTCGAGTAGCCAATTCTGTTCATTCGAATCCGTACGAGGTAAGTCTATATACAAATAAATGTGTTTTGAATTGAATTATTATTGATTATATGCTATTGAACTATGATGAATGAATATATGAGTTGAGAAAAATAAGACATCCGAGGAAGTATCGACAAATTTTCGACGTCTGAAAAGTCTCGTACGAACCATAGGAGTAGTTAGGATACATATATCATGACATAGGATTCTGATATGTGTTATCGTGTAAGACCACGTTTGGGACATTGGCATCGACTTATGATTTACGTGTAAGACCACGTTTGGGATGTTGGCATCGTATTTGATTTTGTGTAAGACCCTGTCTGGGACAGTGGCATCGATATTTGATTACATGGAAGACCACGTCTGGGACGTTGGCATTGTATGAGCTTTCCGAGCTATTCGCGTATCCTTATGATTCCGAATGATTCAACAGGCATTTTGAGAAACGAATGGCTATATGAGATGTGTATCCGATTCAAGTACGTTTGAAATGTATACTATATTTGAGAATAAAAGGTAAGTATATGTACAAGTGATGATATGAATTATAAGTATGAGAGGATATGTTATATGTGTAAATGAATTGAAATTATGTTCAATATATATTAGCTATGTGGTTTGAGATAGTATTTGGCATGAAATATATGTAATTTGATGATGCTTTCATGTGTTGAATGTTAAGTTTATTTGTATATGGCTTACTAAGCTTTTGAAAGCTTACTTGGTGTGTATATGCATTGTTGTATAGATATCGAAGCTATTGAAAGCTCAGGGATCATTAAAGATTGTCACCACACTATCGAACCTTATTTTGGCACCTTTTGAAAATGTATATATTGACGTATGGTGTAATGGCCCAAAATTTAAGCATTCATTTTTTGTTGTTGTGTTTCATAAATGCATGTTTGCTTCAGTGGTTAAGTGTCCTGAGAAGTGTTGAAGAAGTCCTGAGTTTAAGCCTTGGCTTGTACAAATTTTTGGTTTTACTTGATTAAACCCTGTCTCTAGTCAGTAGGCTTCTTAAATAAATATTGGTAAAACATGTCGTAAAAAGCCTGTTGGTCTAGGGGATAGTGGCGTGTTACTGTTACTAAGAGACTGGAGTTCGAGTCCTGCTGCGCACAAGGTGTGTTTTATTTTGTAAGTTATCGTGTGAGAGCTTGTATGTCAATGGAACTCTGATGCCTGGACGGTTGGAATGTTTGGGGGGTGTAGGGGATGGTGTAGCTGAAATTTAGGAGGACAAAAGGGAGATTTGGATAGTGATCAGTTTGAGGGTTTTATGGAGAGATTATAGGAGAACATTAAGGAGATATGAAGTTGAAGGAGTGTTCGAGCCGAATTGGGATTGTAGGCACCCTTTGAATTTGGTTTTGGGGAGTTTTAGGGATTGGTTTGGGTATTTTGCTCTTCAACTCATTTTTGTCACTTTCTTTACTCTTTTTTTGTTGTTTGGAGATCGTTTAGTGCAAGGGATATTGGCCGTGTGTTTGGTTCATTTCGGGTTAGCATTTTGGGGTCTCTTACTTTTCTTTTCATTCTTCTTTTCCTTCCCCTTTGGCTAAATGCCTTCTATCCGTTCCTCTCAATTCTCTTGAGATCATTATTTCCCTCTTTTGCTTACTATACTTTGGCCGATTCTTTCCCTTTCTTCCCCTCAATACTTTTCCCCTTTCACCTTGTTACCTAGGTCGAATACCTCATCACTCTTTTCCATTTCTTTGTTTCGGTTTTGGGTAATTGCTCTTGACTTCTCTCTTCTCTCTAAAGTTGTTTTCTCTTGCGAATACTCTTCCCCTTATTTCTTTCTTCCGGCTTTCTTCTATTTTCACTTTTTAGGGTTAGCCGAATATTCCATCTCAGGTTTGAGTGCACAGTTAGTGTTTTATTTACTTTCTGTCAAAATAGCTTTCCCCTCTAACATTTTCTTTTCTCTGCCGGTTGTTGTCAGGGCTGATTGCATCATCTTGTGCCTCGATTTTAGGGTGTACTTTTGTAGGCCAATTGCTGCTACCCTCCATTCTTACTTCTACATTTCGGTAAGTTGTTCACTTGGTTCAAAGTATTTAAGTTTAGGGTTTTGGTTAACAAAATTAGTTCAAAATGCAGAATTTTGCCAAGGATCTTGAAGTTAATCTTGGTCAGCAGTTTAAGTGGGTTAAATCACATTTGTTCAATCAAGGCAGATAAATATGACTATTGAAGCTACACGAGCATGCGCTCGCTCGTGTGGTAATCCGAACGCATAAAATGTGGGCGTTTGATCGCAGAGGCCACAATGAGAAATTTCATGGCCTTAGGTCGTTCTGGGCGACCGAAATAGGTCGTGTGGGCCCCACAGGCTCGTGGCCCCACATAGGTAAACCACACAAACGTGTGGAGATTATTGGGCCAGGCTGTGTAGTTCACACGACCAAGGCCATTTTTGGGCTTTATGGGCTACCCGGGCGTGTGGGCCCACATGGGCCGCATTATAGGCCTTGGGCCCATTTTCACTATTTGACTGTTAAAGTTGCACGGGTCGCCCGAGACGACTGTGGACCTACTATTGGGTCGGTAAGTATACCTAGACCCCAAATTGATGAAATGACTGTTATGCCTCTATGAGGTAAAATGACTGATATGCACCTATGATATGTATGACTATATTTGAGCAGGCCAGTTGTATATTGCATACACGTATGATATTATGCCATGACGCATGACATATTGCATGGGGACGGGTTTATTATGATTGGAGGAAGTGTACTGTACTGGCAGCTCTGCTGCAATTACTGCTTAGTGCCACAACCGGTACTATATTCTGAAGTGTAGGGATGGGTGGGTTGATTTTATCCCCACATGGAGTGTAGGGATGGACGGAGTGGAGTGTAGGGATGGGTGGGTAGGATTTCTGTGTGCATTTTGTACTGATACTGTTACTGAATTAGTCTAAAGCCCACACTGATACTGTTACTGAATGGGCTAAAGCCCTAACTGAGACTGGACTGATACTGATACTGAAATGGGCTTAGGCTCAGACTGTATTTGCGTAATACATGTTTGACTATTTTTTTTTAGGATTACACACCGAGTTTCATAAACTCACCCTTCTGCTTATCTGCGCAGGTAATCCTTAAGCGGATTGGTGCTGCGAGGGACTCGAGGATGGCCACACATCTGCTCATGCCTCTTTATTAGATTTTTAATTTATAAGTAATTTAGATTTGGGTGTTTCTATATAATAAGGCCTCTTTAAAGTTTTAGCTTTTAATTTGGGATTTTTTTACCTACAATGATATAAACCGTTAGATGTAGGGAAAAGACGGGTTTCAAATAGATAAATGTTTTCCAAAACACCACATTTACGCAACATAGTTTAAAAGCTTCCGCAACAAACAATTTTTTTTAAAAGTAACATCAATTTAATATGATTATCATTTGGCTAAACAACTTGAGTTTTAACAATGAACGAGACGTTCTAAATCTTTGCTAAGAACACAAAGAGGTTTTAATATAGCATGAATTTTTCAACGAAATCATGTTTTTCGAAAAACACTTTAATTATGGCATGTATAGGCTAGAAGTACTTTGATTATGTTTTGTGATGTTTATATCTAGCCATGTGATTTGGGTTGATTATACTTGTGTATATGAATGAGTTCTTGGTATGAAATATGTGATGTAATATGATCAATATGACGTGTTTTGAATGGATATTGAAATTGGTCATTTTGGTAAGTATTGGTATATATATTTATATGAGAAAGTGGTAAGTTTTGGTCATGAGATTGAATTATGTAAATTGAAGTATTGAATCATATGCTTTGGTATGACTTTGGTTTAGATTTGGTATGATTTGGTTAGTGAATTGAGAATGGGATTTGTTGATAATGTAATGGCATGAATGGTTTATGATTTGATTGTAAAATGGTTGAGAATTTGGTATAAAATGTTGTGGTTTTGATGTTTGTAGGGAGGACTTTTAAAGGGGTGGCAAATTGGCCCTGTAAATGGCCTATTTTTGCCCACACGGGTAGAGACATGGGTGTGTCTCTCAGCCGTTTGCTCGAGGGCCATTTCAAAATGAGCCTAGGCAGACCACACAGTCATACACATGAGCATGTGCTAGATCGTGTGGCCAAGTTAGTTTCGACCATGGGCTAGACACACGGGCGTGTGGTCAGCCGTGTGGCCAAGTCAGTAGCCTCCCTAATTTTTGCACGGCTTGGCACATGGGCATGTCTTGTCGCGGTGTGGACAAGTCAGTATGTATGCCTTATTTTGACACGGTCTAGACACACGGGCGTGTGACCTCTGTAACTTTGAAAAATTTTGTATGAGCTCAGTTTAGTCCTCACCCCTTTTTAAAGAAATTTTAAGGTCTCGTTGATCTATGTAAGGGACTTCGTAATGATGTATGATTATGTGTGAATGATGGTTGTGAAGTGTTTCGATTTGTCCAGTAACGCCTTTAACCCTAGTTTGGCGATAGATACGGGTTAGGGGTGTTACAAGGACATTTGGGAACAACACCCAAAACATGAAATCCCTAATGACATGTCAGTTGTATTCTAAGAATTCTTAAGGTTTAAACGAGACCTTTGCATATATCTAAATCATTTAATATCATTATATTGTACCATTCCACACATGCTTCATGAAATATAAATTTTTCAAACACCAACTTAAAATATACAAATTATACAATTTAGTCCACTATACGAACTTACCTCAATCACCATGATTGTTACAGCTAAGTTGAAAGCTAATCCAAGACTTTCGCCTTTCCCCAATTCAAGTCTGATAGATTCTTTTCTTGATCTAAATAATAATTTAACTCAATTATTAAATGCAACATTCTAACAAGTAGTTTTATAAAATTAGACCCTTCCATCATAAATTTACAAATTGACCCCCAATACTTTAACTTTCTTTAAATTTAGTCCCTCAATTCTGAACTTGCAATTTCACTATTTTTCTAACTAAACGTGTTAATCTATTCTATTAGGTGTAACACCGCTAACCTGTCTCCGCCACTGGATTAGGGTTATAGAGCATGATCGTACAATAAAAAATATTTAAACATCATAATATTTAATAACCTAGATATATTATAAATCATTCATTCTCATACATTTTGTCCCTAAATCGAGCCCTCAAGGCCGTAGAAATAACTTAATAACAATTCGGGACTAATTCGAAACAAAATAGAAATTCTAAGAAAAAGTTACAAAAATTGGAAATAGGGGTCACACGGCCGTGTGACATCACCCCAAGCCATGTAACTTTCAAACAAGGGATGTACAGCTGTGTCCCAGCCCGTTTCCTTACCCTTGTAACTCTCTGAGTTGCCTTACATGCCCGTAGGTCATGTAACTCACTGGCTTGAACCGCAAGAAATTCTCAAATGACACATGATCGTGTCGCCAGGCCGTATGCCTCATACGGCCGTGTGACAGCCCATGTCTTAGGCCCTGTGCACCCAAAACCTATCTAAAATCAAGCCATTTCTCGACAATTTCACTCCTAACCAATCTAACCATTTAAGCATACATCCAAGGACTTAACATCATTCAGAACGACATAAACATGCCATATTAGTCACCCTAAATCAACTAATCAATGTGCCATTCAAAGACACCACAATTACGTCAAAACATCAACTATCAAAACATGTTGATAATGTCTCATTTCATGCATGATAACCTAGTTCAAATATGTACCTAAATTTACCACAATTAATCATTTTCAAACCATTCTAATTATATCAAGAACAACCCTAGTCACGAGCATTTTAAAATAACCAAGTGACATAGGTTGGTAAAGTATCAAAGTGTACCAAACCAACATATTTATCTATACATATATACATGCAACTACATTAGGAGATGAAAAAACTACCAACTTGGATAGATAGTGTGAGTCGGTTGAATGATCCTTCCAAACTATTAGCAACATTTATCTAGAAAACAATCCATAAGAACTGATAAGCTTATAAAGCTTAATAAGAACATATTATAACATTTAATCTAAATTCAAATAAATACAATTCATATACTATTTGATTTAGAGTTACCGAAATATAAATAGGGGCACGAATGTGCATTAAGGGTACCAAAGTACAAACAAGGCCACGTATGTGTAATTAGGGGTACCAAAGTACAGACAATGGCACGTATGTGCAATCAGGGTACCGAAGTACAAATAGAGGCACATATGTGCAATCATACAATAATTTTCTATAGATAAATTAATTAAAGGATCATAATATAAGAACACAAATAGAAATTCATTTACATATTGAAATACTATGAACTTACCTACTAGGCGATTTCGACCAACACGCAGGGACTAATCTGCTATTTTCCCTTTTCTTCGATTATTATCTTTTTTATTCAAGTTTTGATCTATATAATAACTAAATACAATATATTATTTCACATCCCATTCAATGTATATGGCCCTTAACTTTTTATTAATTTCATGTTTTCTTTAATATTTTACAACTTTTGCAATTTAGTCTTCTAACTTGATATTCATCAAATTGATCATTTTCTAAGAACCAAATTACAGCCAAATATTCTAGGCTCTTTAACAGTCCCTATTATACCTCAAATTCACTATCAAACCTTGAAATTTTGACACATTAACAATTTAATCCTTAAATCAAAATCTAACAAAAACCACTTCATAAAACAACCAAATACCACAATCAAGGCTTCAAACACATATTTATCATCAAAAACATTAAAGATTCATTAATGGAAACTTTTAAAGTTTTTAACAGATTCAATAACGAAGGTACGGGTTAACTGGACCTAGTTGAAACTATCTAAAAAACATAAAAATCACTAGAAACGGGTTGGAAATTATTTACATGCAAGCCAAGGACATAGCCGAACTTCAAGCTTGATAAAAATGGTGTTTTCACACCCTAATTTTTGGTGGTTCTCTTTTAGGAATATGATAACTTTGCTATTTTATTTTTACTTAAGTTTTATTTAACAAATTACGATTTTGTCCTCTAAATTTATCATGCATTTTAATAAATTCAAAGTCCAAATGTAATTCCTCAATTAATTTAGACTTGTTTTTGTAAAATTTGACATAAAAATGTGTATTTGCTTTAGCTTACTCATTGGTGGTTCGACGTATATTTTATCTTTACTAATTCATGTTAGAATGAGCTTGCTGGTTTGAGTGGTAAGAAGTTAGCTTGCTCAAGGTCTTGTGTTCGAATCTCCGTGTGAGCATGGGGGATGATTTTTGTTTCAGTCGTCTGACAAAGGTTTGGTGGAATCAAAACTCTGAGGTTGTTGGATGAGGATCAAGTTGTGGGTTAGTGGGGATTAAGTTGTTAGCAGAAAGTTTGGATTTACCAAATTTTGTTTTTTTAAATGATTTTCTCTCTCTTCCCAATTCTCTCTAACACTCTCTTTGTTTTTCCCCCATCAAAAGTTTATTCTTTCTTTTCCCTTCTTCTATCAAAATCTGTTGTTTCAAAATTGTTGTGATATGAACCTTTAGTCTCTTTGTGTATTTAGGTAAGTGAAGGTGGTGAGCTCTTGCTCATTTTAGAGGCAACAGTTAATGAAAATCTTTGTCAATGTTGTTTTTCATTAGTTTGATTTTTGGGTTTTGGCAGTAGTGAAATGTGAAGAATGGGGTTTTCCTCTTACGAAATCGTAGTCGGAATCATTTAGGGAAGTGGGTAAGTGTTGAACACTTTAATTGCACCATTTTTGGTTTTGTTGGTTTAGTTTAATTGAGAATTAAAACTGATTGTGGGAGCGTGTAATATCGATTTTTAGGTTCTGGTGGGCTCTGGATTGCAGTAGCATCAAAACTGAACCAGGTGTGTATAACAACCTATTTTTAGTCAAATTAGAATAGTAGTTTTAGGACCCCAAACCCAAGGTTCAAATAATTATTTTATTATTATTTTAATATTTACAGTATGATTGTATGATTGTGTGAAAATTTCGTTAAGAAATTTTATCGTTTGAGTGTTTAATTTGATAAAAAGGACTAAATCACGTAAAGTGTAAAACTTGAGTTCTATTAGCTAAAGGTGTCTAATAGGTATAGAACATTAAAATGGGGGTCCTTATGTGGTAAATAGCCCATTAATTAGATAGTGGATGATAATGGCTTGGCATTATTGAAATTTTGATTAAGTAATAAGGTTAATTTTGGTATTCAGTAATTAAGGTTAATAAAATAAAATGAAATAAATTCTTTCCCATTCATCTTCTTCGACCGATTATTCAAGGGGAAAGAATTCATTTTTCTTCATCTAGGGTTCGGCTACTTCATTGCTTAATTGATCAAGAAAAGTGAAATTTGGATTTAGATCGGGGGAAAAACAAAGTGTTGGACTAATCGACTCATTTCATTGTTTTTGCATTCGAGGTAAGCTCGTATGTTAATAATCATTAATATTATTGTGTTTTAAATGCTTTATTATTTACTTATTTGAGAATACGACCTTGTGGATATATTCGGCAAAGATTTAGCATTGAGAAATATCATTTGAACCTTAGGAATAGATTAGGATACAAATGACATGTCAGTAGAGGTTATGTGATTTGGGTGTTGTTCTGTACGTCCTACCGGTGGCTGAGTTATCTAGCATGTGTTGCGGATTCTCGTCAGCTTGTGTGAGCAACATCATGTAGTTACGTCATAACCATCAGGTTGTGTGAGCAGACCAATTGTTAGCTTGAGAGTGAGCATTATATGAGATATGAGATAGAGATAGCTTCAGCTATGTATTTGGCACTTAGGGTGCGAGATTCCTGGGTATTCGATATTATTCCGAATGGTTCAACGGGTATATCGAAGATATGAAATGGTGAGAAATAGATACAAATTAGTACAGGTATGTACAAAAACTATACGAGCATTGAAACTACGAAAGTTATGAAATCTTGATTAATTATGTGATTGAATATATGTTAACCTTATAATTACATGATTTTGAAGTATACTATGTTATATTAATTGAATGGTGATTAAATGGTGAGTTTTACTTACTAACTATATGTGTTTACTAAGATTTATAGCTTACTTTGTTTACTTTTCCATGTTTTATAGTGAATTTCGAAGCTAGGTCGGACTGGGAGTCGTCGGAGATTACATCACACTATTGAGCTTCTACTTTGGTACTTTTGAGTTTATGTATTTGGCTATATGGCATGTATAGGAATTATGGTCATTTTGGTTTACGGTTTGGTAATGAATTTAGCCATTTGAATTGGCTTTTAAATGTTAAGTGTTTGGTCTTCTGTATAGCCATGAGAATTGGCTTATTTTGGTATATTTGGTGATGTATATATATATGTGCAAATGGCCTTTGTTATGCATTTGGTAATTTATATATAAATTCTACGAGTGAATTGTAACACCCCTTACCCGAGTTCGACTCTGGAATAGGATACGAGGTGTTACCAGACTTAAACACATACATACAAACATTTTTGGGTCATAAAATTTTGCTCGATTTTTTTAAAACTTTCAAACTTCTTCTTGACGACCCTAATATAGACTTACAAGGTCCAAAACACGCTTTAGAAAGGGTTCGGGAATAAACTAAACACTTTAGAAAACTTTGTAAATTTTCAAAGCAGATAGGGACACACGCTCGTGTAGAAGGGGGACACACCCGTGTGTCTTCTAACCATGGCCATGTTGAAGGCCCGTGTGGCTCACACGGCCTGAACATATTGGGACACGCCCATGTCCCCAGCCCATGTGAATTTATTTCTCGTTTCGAACCTATAAGGGTTTTCACATGGCTTGGCACACGTCCGTGTCCATGGCCCGTGTCCCTCACACAGCCATGACACGCCCGTGTCTCAGTCCGTGTACAAAAATCTTGACATTCTATTTCTGACGTTAGCAAACCTTTAGGGGCACACGGCCATGGTACACGCCCGTGTACTAGGCCGTGACCTCCACACAGTTGAGACACACGGCCGTGTATCCGCCCGTGTGGTTGTTAATGGGCATTATGTTTTGCCAAATTTCAGGGCAGGGGATACACAGTCTGACTACACGCCCATGGGGCAGACTGTATGTCTCACACGGCCTAGACGGATGCCCGTGTGTCTGTCCATGTGAACAAAAACAAGGCTATCTACCAAGCCTTTTTGCCACCCTTACTTGCACCAACCTACACAACATCAAACATCTCCAATCCAAGCATAAACACACATAACTAAAACAGCCACAACCATGAAAATTTTTATCAAATGCATTTAATAATAATCACTATTAGCCAACATCAATGGCCTATACAAAATGAATATCACATCTATATGAGCCAACACTTGTGGCCAAACTAACATGAAAATAAAACAAAAGTCCAACTCCCTATACATGCCACACTCAAAACATTTAAACTAGCTATACCAAAAGCTTCAGGTGATAGTGTGATCAATGCCTCTGATGTCCCTTGATTCCCAAACTACCTTGGCAGCACTATAAGAAAATGGAAAAGAGAAGAAGTAAGAATAAAGCTTAGTAAGTTACAAGTAAATAATTAATATTGCTTTACCAAGTAACACCATACTCATAACATATCATACACTTGCACAAGTTTCTTGAATGACTATAGACATAACTTACTCATTTCATCCTTACTATTCATAAACATATCTCGAGCTCATTCTCATGAGTTTCATACAGGTACCTGTACTACTTGCAACGTAATCATAATTTTTCTCAATCATGATATAATCTTTAAATTACCCATTAAACTGGTTAGAATAGTAAATGGATACCTGATAAGCCTCATACAAAAGGGTAAAATATCGATGCCATGTCCCAGACATGGTCTTACACTGGCTCTCATACATCAGTGTCGATGCCATGTCCCAGACATAGTCTTACACTGACACGTATAACAATGCTGATGCCATGTTCCAAACATGGTCTTACACTAGCTCACATAACAATGCCGATGCCATGTTCCAAACATGGTCTTACACTGGCTCACATATTGACGCCGATGCCATGTCCTAGACATGGTCTTACACTAGCTCACATAACAATGCCGATGTCATGTTTCAAACATGGTCTTACACTGGCTCTCATAAACTAGTGTCGGTGCTATGTCCCAGACATGGTCTTACACTGACACATATCGAGGCCAATGCCATGTCCCAGACATGGTCTTACACTAGCTCTCATAACCCTAGTATCACGGCATGGATACCCGATCTATTCCTACAGTTCAACAAGGAGTCTCACCACATCAAATTTCATCATGCATAAACGTAACAAAATCGAGCATTTCATGTAGTCTCAATAATTTAATGCATAATAACAACTGAGTTGGAATATTTACGTGCAACTTACCTTGGTATACAAAAAGTGGGCGACTAGTTGGATTTAGTCTACTAACTTGGCCTTTCCCCAGTCTAGGCCAAGATTTTGTATTTCTTGATCTAGAATTATAAAAATTCACTGATTTAACTATCATATTAATAAAGACATTTCACAAAATATATTTTGGCTAAATGACCATTTTGCCCCTAGACTTTTACAAAATTATGATTTTACACATAGGTTCATAAATCGATTTTCATCAAAATTTCTCACTAACCAAGCCTAGCCAAATTCTTTGTATACTAGAAGCAGCCCACAATTCCAATTATTTCACACATTTGCAACCAATTTTATAAACTTCACAAAATGGTCCTCTTAGGTGTTTTCATGAAAACCCATTTCACAAAAGTTGTTTATTTAACAACCAAGATTCATTTTCTTCTGTAAAAATTCAGCAAACAACATGAATACTCTCATGCAAAAACCCTAGACTTTCAACCATTTTGCAAAATAGTCCCCTTATTAGCTAGATTAAGGTATAAGTCTCCCAAAAACACAAAAATCAACAAAAATGACCATCAAAATCACTTACTTGCAAAAGATAGAAGTTGCTGAAATTTTGAGCTCTCAAAAACACCCTCTTTGTTGAAAATTTCGATGGAGAAGAAAAGAGAATGAAAAAAAAATGGTAGCTAGCCTTTAGGTTAATATTTTATCATCAATTTAGTCACCTAACCTTTGACCATTCCTTGAATTAAGGCTCCATGTCCAGCCACTAATAAGTTTGTGGTTTCTTTGCTCACTAAAGGCCTCTAATTTAAGGTTCTCTAGCTATAGGACACTTCTAATTAGTAGAACACTAATTTCACTTTTTAAGCGATTTAGTCCTTTTTCAAAATTAAGCTAGCAATCACTAAAATTAATTCATCAAAATTTTTATGCATCCATGTAAACGTGCTATAACACATAAAATAATATTAAAAATAATTTCTCTGGCCTCGGATTAGTGGTTTTGAAACCACTATTCTGACTAAGCCCAAAATTGGGCTATTACAATTCTTCCTGCTTAGGGATTTTCGTCCTTGAAAATCTTACTGTTAAAAAGGTTTGGGTATTGGTCTCTCATGGTCTCTTCGGGCCCCATGTGGCCTCTTCTATCCCATGTCTATGCCATAATACCTTTACAAGTGCTATACTCTTATTCCTCAATTGTTTAACCTCTCGAGATAAAATCTTAACCAGTTTTTCGCCATAAGTCATATTTGACTGAATCCCAATCTCTGTTGGCGAAAGAACATGCGAACGGTCAAAACGGTAACGGTGCAACATCGACACATGAAAAACATTGTGGATCTTCTCTAACTCAGATGCTAAGGCTAGTCGATAAGCTACGGGTCCAATTCTCTCAGTCACCTCATAAGGGCCAATAAAACGTGGACTTAATTTTCCTTTCCTACTGAATCTGAAGACTTTCTTCCACGGGGATACCTATAAAATCACTTTATCACCAGCTTGAAACTAAATTTCCTTTCATTTCAAATCTGCGTAGGATTTCTATCTATCAGAAGCGGCCTTCAAACAATCATGAATTACCTTTACTTTCTCTTTTGTCTCTTTGACTAAGTCAACCCCGTGAATCTGATTTTCTCTGAGTTCGATCCAAAACAAAGGCGTTCGACACTTATGCCCGTATAAAGCCTAATAAGGTGCCATTTTCAAACTCGATTGATAGCTATTGCTGTAAGAAAATTCTACCAGTGGTAAATACTTTTCCCAACTACCTTGAAATTCAAGAACACAACACCGCAACATCTCTTCAAGAATCTGAATTACTCTTTCCGACTGACCGTCAGTTTGCGAATGGAAAGCCGTGCTAAAATTCAACTTTGTCCCCAAAGTTTCTTGTAACTTTTTCCAAAAATATGAGGTGAATCTCGGATCTCTATCTGAAATAATAGACAAATGTACTCCATGAAGTCTCACAGTCTTAGAAATATACAACTCAGTTAGTTTATCGAGTGAGTGGTCAGTACATACAGGAATACAGTGAGCTGATTTCGTTAATCGATCCACTATGACCCAAACAACATATCTCTTTCTTGGTGACAACGGCAATCCCGTCAAAAAATCTACGGTGATTCAATCCCATTTTCACTCGAGAACCATCACAGGCTTAAGTAAACCCAAAGGTACTTGGTGCTCAGCTTTCACTTGCTGACAAATTAGACATTTCGTCATAAACTCTAAGATGTATCTTTTCATACCCGACCACCAATACATTTTCTTCAAGTCATTGTACATTTTCATACTACCCGGATGGATGGACATACAACTGCTATGTGCCTCATGTAAAATTTTTCGAATAAGCTCATTGTTTTTAGGTATACAAATTCTGTCTCGAAACATTAAACAACCATCTGAAACAATCCGAAAGCCTAATTCTATACCCATCTCGCACTGAGTCATCTCGGCTTGTAATTCTTTATCACTTTTCTGAGTTTCGCAGATCTCTTGAAAAAACATTGGTTTCGCTCTCAACTTGGCTAAAATCGAACCATCGTCAGTTACTAACAACTGAGTGTTCATAGCCCTCAAGGCAAATAATGACTTCTTACTCAAAGCATTGGCAACCATGTTTGCCTTACCCGGGTGATAGTCAATCACCAGCTCGTAATCTTTTATGAGCTCTAGCCATCTCCGTTGGCGAAGGTTCAATTCCTTTTGAATCATCAAATACTTTAGACTTTTATTGTAACACCCCTTACCCATATCCGACGCCAGAACAGGGCACGAGGCATTACCAGATCATAATACATACCATTAAATAAAACTGAGTCAAAAAATATGGCATCCAATTAGATCATGAATCATTATAACATATGCCTTTAACAATATTAGCCAATTTCAATGGCTTTGTACAAAATAATCTGTCAACTACTGTAACTAATATTTTATACCTAGGCAATTATGACACGTAACAAAATAACTAAGCCTACTATACATGCCATAATTCAAAATGTTTAGTTCTAATACCAAAAGTACTGATAGTGCGGGCAGATCTTCAACGATCTCTAACTCATGTGCTTGCTGGATGACACTATAAGATAGAAGGGAGAAAAGAAAGTAAGCTTATAGCTTAGTAAGTAAGTATATAAATAATAATTAAGGAATCTAATATGCTTACAAAATAACTCAAGTATATCTATTTTTAATTTCACTATTTACTCCAATTTGGTCAAGCTGTCTCTCCTACATCATGTTCACTGAATAAATCATACGAAACTCGAAATTCAAATCCATAAAATTTTCCTAAAACTAGACTCATATTACTTCTTACTAAAATGTTTCTAGAATTTTTGGTCCAGCCAATTAGTACAGTTTATTAGTTAAAGTTTCCCCTGTTATACAGCTCAACTGATCTGACCTCTATTCACTACGAATTGATTTTATCCTAGTGCAAAAGTCACATAGCCATAAAATTTGTTTCCTTTAAATATAGACTCAATAGAATTTATGCATATAAACTATATTTCTTAATTATTTTGTTACAATACTTAATGATTTTTCAAAGTCAGAACAGGGGATCACATAGTCATTCTGAACAAGTCTCACAAAAATATAAATATCTAAAAATATAGGATTCCTTTACTTGCTCTGTTTCTTTTGCATGAAAATAGACTCATTAAGATTTAATTTCATATCTCATTCAGGCCCTAATTAAATTCCTACTATTTTTGGTTATTTTTCAAATTGACGTTACTGCAACTGTCTAAAACAGTTTTATTGCTAATTCACTCTTTCACACTTTCTTTGTATTAACCTCATTTTAACATGCATATCACAATTCATTTTCACCACATTTCATACATCACAAGTATAGGCCCATGATTACAATGTCACCATAAAGTCATCCCGTTGAACACTTCGGATCAATCCTCAATACTTGGTGGTTTCAGTACATAGCTCCACCCATCATATTTCATATAGTTCGGCTCTCTTGTACACATGGTGAACACTTAGTACTACCCATGTGACCTAGCCAGTTTATCTTGTAGCTCTCTTGTCTACATGGTGTCCTTCACTTGGAACCACACATGCGACCTAGCTACATTTATCCTCTCCCATAGCTCTCTTGTCTACATGGTATACATCCCGTATCACACATGTGACCTAGCTACCATATGGTACCTCGTAGCTCTCTTGTACACATGATGTGCACTCAGCACCATATATGTAACCTAGCTACGTACTATCTTTATTATCCAATCTTTCCGAAGGTTCAACCGGGATTTTTCTCTCTATTACTTATTTCCATTCTTCCAATAGTCGATTATGGTTCAAAATCAGCTAAAATATATAAAATATGCTGAAATATAAAAACATAAATAAAGATAATGTATTATTTACATACAAACTTACCTCGGTGCAAAATATGAAAATTTTGCAATTTAGTCCAAAATCTTTTCCTTCCCCCGTTCGAGGTCGATTCCACGCATTTCTTGATCTATAACAACACATTTAGCTCATTTAACACTTATACTATCTATTTCAATCCAAAAATCACATTATGGAAAATTTATATTTTTGCCCCCTAACTTTTACAAAATTACTATTTTGTCTCTAGGCTCGAAAATTTAATTTCAGCCCTTATTCTTATGTTTTATGACATGCTGAACATTTTTCTCTTCTATGACAACATCAAATTCTCACTCTAACACATAGTTATGAACAATAGGTATTTTTTACCGATTATGTTGTTTTGCTCGTTCTCGCTAAAAATCACTTAGAAAAGATCGTTCTCCTAACTTCAAACATTCATATTCTACTATAAAACATCAAAATACATGCATATAATTCATGGTTAAATTTTTAAACATAAACCCTAACTCGAAATAATGGTAGAAATGGGTAAACCGAGCTACGAGGATTTCAAAAATGTAAAGAACATTAAAAACGGAGCTTTAATGCACTTACTATTGAGCTTGAAAGCTTGGAAAAAACCCTAGCTATGGTGGACATACAAGGCTCAGCCAAGGAAGAAGATGGATGGACAAAATTTTGGCTTATTTTTTCCATTTTATTTCTTTTAATTACCAAATGACAAAAATACCCTTAAGCCCTTTCTTTAAAATTTTGTCCTATGCATGCCCATTTTTGTCCATATAAAGTATAACAATCTAATTTCCATTTAAAGGCTTCTACTTAAAACCCCCATTTCAATCAAGTACTTTATGAACTAGAACACACATTTTTCACCTATTTCAATTTAGTCCTAAACATCAAATTAAACACCTAGTCATAAAATTTTCAACCTCGGATTCATGGTTTAGAAATAACTGTTCCATTTTGGCCCTAAATCGGGCTGTTACATTTATGGTCGGTGAATACTCAGCATCTCTCGCCATAAAAATGGTGTCTCCAACTCTTCAGTGCGAACACTATGGCTGCTAACTCTAAGTCGTGTGTCAGATAATTTTTCTCTTGTGGCTTCAGTTGTCTCGAGGCATATGCTATTACCTTTCCTTCTTGCATGAGCACCCATCCTGAGCCATTCAAGGATGCATTGCTATACACTATGAATTCTTTTCCCGGTTTTGGTTGCACTAAAATTGGGGCTTCAATCAACAACGCCTTAAGTTTCTCAAAACTCTGTTGGCATTTTTCCGTACAATCGAACTTGACATCTTTCTGTAGCAACCTAGTCATCGGAGTAGCAATCATGGAGAATCCTTTAGCAAATCATCTGTAGTAATTCGCTAATCATAGAAAGCTTCTAATCTCTAATACATTCCACGGCGATTTCCACTCAACAATAGCTGATATCTTACTCGGGTCAACTCTAATTCCATCACCCGACATGATGTGTCCTAAGAATCTGGCCTCTCAGAGCCAAAACTCATGTTTACTAAACTTGGCATACAATTGCTTATCTCTTAAAGTCTATAAAACAGTTCTCAAATGCTTCACGTGTTCACTCTTATCATGAGAATAGATTAATATATCAATAAACAAAAATGAACTTATCCAAGTATAGTTAGAAAATACGGTTTATTAAGTCCATAAACATGGCAGGATGATTTGTTAAGCCAAAGGGCATGACAAGGAACTCCTAGTGCCCTTATCTTGTTCGAAATGCGATTTTCAGTACATATTGCTCCTTAACTCTTAATTGGTATAACTGGATCTTAAGTCTATCTTAGAAAACACTATGGGTCCTTTCAATTGGTCAAACAGATCATTGATCCTTGGCAAAGGACACCTGTTCTTCACAGTCACCTTGTTGAGCTGTCTTAGTCTATACATAACCTCATCGACCTGTCTTTCTTTTACGAAAAAAGTACCGGAGCACCCCACAGAGAATAGCTCGATCTCGTAAAACCCTTATCCATTAATTCTTGTAGCTGAACCTTCAACTCATTTAACTCCAACGGTGTCAACCTATACGCGGCAATTGATATAGGCATAGTACTAAGGACTAAATTCCAAATTCGACATCCCTAGTTAAAGGCAATCCGAGCAACTCTTCCGGAAACACATCCGAAAACTCACATACCACTGGCACTGACTCAATCTTTACTTTGGACACTTGAGTATTCAACACAAATGCGAGATAAGACTCATACCCTTTTTTCATATATTTCTCAGCCATCATAGAAGAAATCACTATAGGTAAGCTATCCGATTCACTTTATTCAACCCGAATAATATCCCATTTTCACATTTCAGTTCAATAAATTTCTTCCCACAATTTACTATAACATCATGGGTAGACAACCAATCCATACCAAGGATAATTTCAAATTTATCAAACGACAATAACATGAGGTTAGCCAGAAGACAATGACCTCTAATTGTCAAGGGACAATTTCTACATACTTGGTCAACTAATAGATACTAGCCTATTGGGTTCGACACCTTTACCACAAATTCTGTAGACTCGATAGGCATATTCATGCTAGGCACCAGATCAATCAAAACAACAACAAAAATATCATGAAGAGAAAAATTACCCGTAATCACATCCAATGACGATGCCTCTTCAAGAGCGCAAATGACATAAGTCCTTGCAGGCGCTTGGCCATTTGATCTCACAACAGAATAACTAGGTGCACCTCGGTTGCTAGCCTACTTCCCGGGCTCTTTTGTGGTCTACCCCTCGAAGGAGCATTACTCGCTCCCACATCTTGCTTTTTTCCTTTGTCATCCATTTCAGGATAGTTTCAGATGAAATGGTCTAGTGAACTGCACATAAAACAACCTCTATCATTTCCTCGGCACTCACCGAAATGACACCTACCACACCGTGAACACTTTGGCCTATTTGGCCGAGCACTACCAACACTCGCGATAGAAGTGGTTTGAGCTTTAAAAGCAGTGTACTGATTATTCTTATTTCTACTCGAGAATCCCACTGAAGCATTTGATCGAGTAGGAAACTCTTTCGATCTCTTGGAGGAGGTCTGATATGATTTCCCCATTTGTCTTTTCTTTAAGTCATGAGACTCCATATCATCTTTTTTCTTCTCTTTGGACAATTCTTCTACCTTGCAAGCTCTATCAACAAGCATCACAAACTCCCTTAACTCTAAGATGCCAACTAATAATCGGATGTCTTCGTTCAATCTATCTTCGAATCTCTTGCACATGATAGTTTCAGTAGATACGCACTCCCTAACGTATTTGTTGAGCCTCATGAACTCACGCTCATATTCTGTCACTATCATTCGGCGTTACTTTAATTCTAGAAATTCCTTCCTCTTTTGATCTATAAATCTCTGACTAATAGGGTTCTTTCGAAATTCCTCTTGGAAAAACTCCCATGTAATCCTTTCCCTTGGTACAACCGACACAAGGGTGTTGCACCATTGGTAAGCTGAGTCTCGTAGGAGTGACATAACATACTTCATGCACTTCTTAGGTGTGCAAGACAATTCATCGAATACCCTAATGGTATTTTCTAGCCAGAACTCTACACTCTCTGGGTCATCATCTATATTCGCTCTAAATTCCTCGGCCTCTTGTTTCTGAATTCTGTCAATCAGAGGTTTCTCCCTTCTAATCATCTCCACGGCTTGGGGAGCTATGTGGACAGGTTAGGGAATTGAAGGGGGTGGAGGAGGTGGAGTGTTCGGGTTTGCACGAACAAAATCCGAATACCAAGCGTTCATCATGTAGAGGTAGGCTTCTCTAGCCCCTCCACCGTGACTAAATGTCACAGGCCTACTTTCAACCGGCGTGGTCCCTTTAGTGGGAGTCAGCGCATTACTCTCTACATCATCCACCACTACTCCATCGGGATCCATTTATTATATGAAAACATAATTTAAATTTGTAAAGAGTTGTCCCATTATCACAATGTATTTATGGCATGTATAGCTAGACTTGGACACTCACTACATTAGTCCGAGAATTGACTAAATCGTAGATCTGATACCACTAAATGTAACACCCTTTACCTGAGTTCGACGCTGGAACAAGATACGAGGCATTACCGAACTTAAAACACATACATAAAAACATTTTTTGGTCATAAAATTTCGCTCAATTTTTTTAAAACCTTCAAACTTCTTCTTGACGACCCTAATATAGACTTACGAGGTCCAAAACACACTTTGGAAAGGGTTCAAGAATAAACTAAACACTTTGGAAAACTTTGTAAAATTTCAAAGCAAACATGGACACACACCTATGTGGAAGGGCGACACACTCGTGAATCTTCTAAACATGGCCATGTTGAAGGCCCGTCTAGCTCAAACAGCCTGAACATATTGGAACACGCCCGTGTCCCCAGTCCACACAAATTTATTTCTCGTTTCAAACCTACAGGGGTTTTCACACGGCTTGGCACATGCCCGTGTCCATAGCTCATGTCTGTCACACGGCCATGACACGTCCGCATCTCAACACGTATACAAAAACCTCGACATTCTGTTTCTAACATCAATAACCCTTTAGGGGCACACAGCCATGATACGCGCCCGTGTCCTCCACATGGTCGTGTCTCCACCCGTGTGGTTGTTAGTGGGCATTCTATTTTGCTAAATTTAGGTGTAGGGGACACACGGCCTAACTACACGCACATGGGTCAATTCGTGTGTCTCACATGGCCTAAACACATGCTCGTGTGTCTGTCCGTATGGACAAAAACAAGGCTATCTACCAAGCCTTTTTACCACCCGTACTTGCACCAACCTATACAACATCAAACATCTCCAATCCAAGCGTAAACACACATAACTAAAATAGCCACAACCATGAAAATTTTCATCATATATATTTAATAATAATCAAAATTAGCAAACACCAATGGCCTATATAAAATGAATATCACATCCATATGAGGCAACACTTGTGGCTCAACTAACATGACACTAAAAAAAAGACCAAGTCCCTATACATGCCACACTTAAAACATTTATACTAGCTATACCAAAATCTTCAGGTGATTAGTGTGATCGATGCCTCTGATGTCCCTTGATTCTCGAAATAGCTTGGCGGCACTATAAAAAAATGAAAAACGTTACAAGTAAATAATTAACATTGCTTTACCAAGTAAAATCATACGCATAACATATCATACACTTGCACAAGTTTCTTCAATGACTATAGACATAAATTACTCATTTCATCCTTACTATTCATATACATAACTCGAGCTCATTCTTATGACTTTCGTGCAGGTACCTGTACCACTTACAATGTAATCATAATTTTTCTCAATCATGATATAATCTTTAAATAACCCATTGAATCGGTTGGTATAGTAAATGGATAACCGATAAGCCGCATACAAATGGGTAAAATACCGATTCCATGTCCCAGACATGGTCTTACACTGGCTCTCATACATCAGTGTCAATGCAACATCCTAGACATGGTCTTACACTGACAAGTATAACAATACCGATGCCATGTTCCAAACATGGTCTTACACTAACTCACATAACAATGTCGATGTCATGCTCCAAAAATGGTCTTACATTAGCTAGCATATTGAGGCCGACGCCATGTCCTAGACATGGTCTTACACTAGCTCACATAACAATGCCAATGCCATGTTCCAAACATGGTCTTACACTGGCTCTTATAAACCGGTGTCGATGCCATGTCCCAGACATGGTCTTACACTAGCACTCATAACCCTAGTATCACGGCATGGATATCTGATCTATTCTTACGATTCAATAGGGAGTCTCACCACATCAAATTTCATCATGCATAAACGTAACAAAATCAAGAATTTCATACAATAGCAATAATTTAATGCATAATAACAATAGAGTTGGAATATTTACGTGCAACTTACCTTGGTATACAAAAAGTGGGCGACTAGTTCGATTTAGTCTGCTAGCTTGGCCTTTCCTCAGTCTAGGTCGGGATTTCGTATTTCTTGATCTAGAATAATAAAAATTCACTGATTTAATTATCATATTAATCAAGACATTTCACAAACTATATTTTGGCTAAATAACCATTTTGCCCCTAGACTTTTACAAAATTACAATTTTACCCCTAGGCTCGTAAATTTATTTTCATCAAATTTTCTCACTAATCAAGCCTAGATGAATTCTTTTTATACTAGAAGTAGCCAACAATTCCAATAATTTCACTCATTTGCAACCTACTTTATAAACTTCATAAAATGGTCCTCTTAGGTGTTTTCATGAAAACCTCTTTCACAAAAGTTGTTTATTTAACAACCAAGATTCATTTTCTTCCATAAAAATTCAGCAAAAAACATGAATACTCTCATGGAAAAACACTAGACTTTCAACCATTTTGTAAAATAGTCCCCTCATTAGCTAGATTAAGCTATATGTGTTCCAAAAACACAAAAATCAACAAAAATAACCATCAAAATCACTTACTTGCAAAGGATAGAAGTTGCAGAAATTTTGAGCTCTCAAAAACACCCTTTTTGCTAAAAATTTTGGTGGAGAAGAAAGGAGAATGAAAAAAATGGTAGCTAGTCTTTAGGTTAATATTTTATCATTAATTTAGTAAATTAACCTTTGACCATTCATTGAATTAAGGCTCCATGTCCAGCCACTAATAAGTTTGTGGTTTATTTGCTCACTAAGGACTGTTAATTTAAGGTTCTCTAGCTATATGACACTTCTAATTAGTAGAACACAAATTTCACCTTTTATGCGATTTAGTCCTTTTTTGAAATTAAGCAAGCAATCGCTAAAATTAATTCATCAAATTTTTTATGCATCCATGTAAACATGCTATAACATAAAATAATATTAAAAATAATTTTTCTGGCCTCAGATTAGTGGTTTCAAAACCACTGTTTTGACTAGCCCCAAAATCGGGCTGTTACATGAATGGTTGTTTGTGACTTGGTAATTTGAGTATCATATTATTGATAATTGAGAATTGGTATGCTTGTGGTTTAGGTAAAGTGATTAATAAATGAAAGTGCATATATGAAGTTAACTAGTTAAATGAATTGAGAATGTGAATTTGGTATAAAATTGAATAGCATAATGCAGTACTTGTGTGCCCTGTTGTTGTTGGTATGGAAATGATATGAATTAAGCTTGGTTAAGGTTGGTTGAATGCCTATTTATGCCATATTATGTGCCATTTGGATTGTATAGGTGTATACGAATTTGGGTGAGAAAGATGGCTTGGTAAATAGCCTATTTTTGTCTACACGGGCAGAGACATGTGACACATAGTCAGGTGACATGGTCGTGTGTCCCTTGGTGTTTAAATAGAAACCAAGTCAGTATGTTTCACATTGCCCAGCACACGGGCGTGTGTCTTGGCCGTGTGGTATAAGTCAGTATACCTTGTAGTGTGGCACGACCTAGCACACGGGCGTGTAAGGCCATTTCAGAGGGAACACGAGCTGGTCATACGTGCGTATGGTTGGCCATGTGACACAAGTCAGAGAGTTACACGGGGTCGAACACGGGCTAGGAAACAACCATTTGATTTAATTTCGAATATCCACAAAATCTGTGACACGGGCGTGTCTTTGGCTGTGTGAGACACACGGCTGGGCCATAGGGGCGTGTGTCCCCTATATTTTGAAAAATTCTAAGTTTACTAAAAGTTTCTTGAGTTATCAGTTTAGTCCCAAACCACTCTTAAAGCATGATTCGGGCCTCGTAGGCTTGTATTAGGGATGATATGGATATTTGTGAATGATATATATTGGGAATGGAAAAATGTATGAGAAATGTATGTTTGATTGTATAATAAGTCTAGTAATGCTCTGTAACCCTATTTTGGTGATGGATACGGGTGAGGGGTGTTACATTTATTGGTATTAGAGCTATGGTTTAGTTGATTTTAGGACTAACATAGCGTATCTGAGAGTCTAGCTATACATGCCATATATAACCTATGATAGTGTGATATCTCTTGACAGTTTAAACCGTGTTTTCTTATAGTAATTGATCCCAATCGAGCTGTAGCTGATGATGTTAAGAGTAATGCACCAACCTCCATTCACAGAGTAGCTCAATCTGAGTCGAGACCAGTATTGGGTAGTTAGTGAGGAGAGGCCAAGGAAGCCTTCTTCCAAATGATGAGCGAGTGGTTTACTGAGTTTGTCCAAACTAATCTGGCTACTCAGCAACCTCCACCCCACCTATTCCCCAACCGATCCTCGTAGCTCCTTAAGGTGTGGAACATTTACGACTGAGTAAGTCGCCAGTTGATAAAATCTAAAAATGTGGGACTGAAGAGTTTAGAGCTAAAGATGACGATGATCCTGAAAGAGCTTAGTTTTGGCTTGAGAATAAAATCAGAGTATTTGATAAAGTATCTTGCATATCAGTGGTATCACTAGATTAAATAACTGCGACTTTTCTCTAATTAACACTCTAGGGTTGCACTAACTCGATCTATGGAACCCCTTGTTAGGTTTCACCCTAATCCAACAAAATCTTTTCACCCTATTTCTAGGCGCGTAATCAACTCCGCTTAATTATGGCAAATGTACTCTTAGGCAGGGTCTATTCCTCCTCTGAATAAGAGCATGTCTTGAATCAATATCTTGGGATATCAAAACAAGAATTAAGAACACATAATTAAGAACAAGTTAAATATTTATCATACGATTCAGAAAATAATAATAAGATTCGTCTTAGGTTTCATTCCCCTTAGGTATTTAGGGGTTTAGTTCATAACTAAATAAGAAACATCTAAGAAGAATAAAGAATACAAAACATAAAGAAAACCCAAAACTCCTGAAGCAAAATTGAGGAGAGATCTTCAGTCTTGATGATGAATCCGACTTCTGAGATGGATCAATCGGCTTCCTTAAGGTAATTCCTTAGCCCCTCTCACTGTCCTCATTTTTCTCCTCTTCTAGGGTGTATTTATAGGCTTTGGAATCTTAGAAGCCCTTAAAAGTGGCCTTTTACGAATTGGACTTAAGTTGGGCTCAGCAAGGACACACCTGTGTAAGTCGTGCTCCAATTCTGCCAGATTGACACTGCCATGTGGTCTGCCTGTGTGAGGAGGTCCAGGCCGTGTTGATTTCGTACTTTCATCCATTTTCTCTGTTTTTGGCCCGTTTCTCGTTCCTTTCGCTCTCTTATGCTCTCCTAAGTATAAAATATGAAATTAAAGCATTAGGAGCATTGAATTCACCAATTCTAATGGAAAATCATCCATAAAATGCATTAAACATGGGGGAAAATATGTATAAATTACGGTTTATCACTATACATGACATATACCATATATACAAAACTCCAAAAGTACAAAAAAGTAGTCGATAGTGTGATGATGGTTCCCGATGATCCCCGATGTTTGAGCTAACTTTGATAATTTATAAAATAGAGAAAGAGCACACAAAGTAAGCTTTAAAAGCTTAGTAAGCCATATACAAATAATGTTACATATTAATTCATATATGCTCAACATAGCTAATCACATTCAAATTCACAAACCTTTCTCATTGAACATATATTCAATGTCGTAATTGAGTTCATCACATACTTCCCCTTTTTCAATACTCGTAAGAATTCCGTACATACCAGAGTCACTTATCTCATTCACATATTCTTTCTCGACTTGACTTTGCCCATTGAACCTTTCAGATACGTTAAGGATACTCGAAAATCATATAAGCTGGTACAATGCCATATCCCAGATATGGGCTTACATGTTAATATATATCGATGCCACTGTCCCAGACAGGGTCTTACACGAAATCGATTAATGATGCTGATGTCCCAAACATGGTCTTACACATAATCTCAATACAATGCCAATGTCCCAGACATGGTCTAACATGTAATCACATCTCGTTAGCCTAATGTCATGACATTTGTTTCCTATACTATTCCTAAGGTTCGTACAGGACTTTCGTGTGACAGCCCTAAATTGACCCTAGTCAGAAAGTGGTTTCGGGACCACTAAACTGAGTCACCGAAGTATTTGAATATGATATTTATTGTCTAAAATATGTGAATATGAATGTGTGAAAGTTTTAAGCTTTGATTTAGTCGATTGCATGTGAATTTAATTAATAGGACTTATGTGTGACACTTTTAAAAGGTGATAGGTTAATCTATAAGGACCTATTAATGCATGTTATAAAAATGATGGGTTTGCATGTCAAATTTCCATTTATAATAAGTAGTGGCCGGCCATGGTATGGGTCATTGATGATAATATGTATTTTCTATTAGCATTATTAGTTTACAAATAAAATAAGGAATTAAGAATAATAAAACATGTGGTAAATGGGAGGAGAAACCAAAGTTTTCATTTTTGCTCCTCATTGCCGTGACTAGGAGAGAACAAGCTTGGAAAAATTCAGCTATGGTGGTTAGCTAAATCAAGGTAAGTTCAAGGATGATTCTTGGATTTCTAGCATTTTTTTTGAGTTAGTCATTAAGCTCTTTGCTTAGCCCATGTCCAAATTTTGAATCTTGTTGGTAACATGAGTAATCGGTTAAGAGAAAATGTTCAAGAAATGGTTGTTGTTCATGTTATTTGGATGAAAAGAAAAAGAAATTGGTAGTTAGGTGAAGTAGAGTCTAACAAATGAGCACATATGTGCATTAGTTGCTAGATGGAGAAAAATCGGCTAGTAAGTGAGTACTAAGGCCGAATATGATTTTGGATATTATTGGGCAATGTATGTGTTTTGAATTGATGGAATGAAGAGGATGCTTTAATTGGGTTATGAACAATTATATGTTAAATTAAGGTTTGCTAAGCTAGCTATTAAGGTGAAGTGCAAATGTTAGTATTTGATTGCTAGTGTATATATGTGTAATAGCCGAAATGAAGATGCTTGATGTCATGAATAAATGTTGTTTATATGTTTGGGAATTGAGTAAAAATTTGATGTTTAATCACTTAAGGATTCGGCATTGTTTAATATAATTTACTTAAAATGTGATTTTGAATGTTATGAGTATTGGGATGTAAGTATATTTGTGTGCTTGGTCATAGGAGTTTGCTATGAAATTTTGTTTGGTTGAGTGATGAATGACCGAATATTCGGCATAATGGGGTTTATGAGTAAATGGCATAATATATATATGTGTGAATATGTGGTAGTGCATAAAACAAGAAATTGATTAAATTGGGATGGTCACACATAGGTATATTCGGCTTGTAGTTTTATAAATGTGATATGAGTATTTTGTTTGTAAATGAGTAGTAAATATGTTAAGAATGGTTCTAAAATGTATATGGATGCCGTGTGATTGTGTTTGATTGGGAAGTAAATTGTTTGATTTAGCTCAAGAGCTTAGAGGATCAAAGTTGGATAAGGGAAAGGAAAAAGTGATCGAATAGCCGTTGAAATCGTTTGACAACATCCGAGGTAAGTTTTCGAGTAATGAAACTTAGTTTATGATTTGATTAAGTCATGACATATAAGCATAACAAATAAACGATGATATAATGATTCTACTTGAATTGTATATTGAGGTGATTAGTTTATACCTATGACGGGTAGCCGAATGTGTATAGAGATCATGTTATAAAGAAAATCAAAATCATGCCCTTTGTATGTGGCTATTGAGCCGAAAATGGTAATGGTTGATAAGCGTCTTGTGTTTGAATTCTAGTTATGATAATGAAATATGGATGTGTCATGATTTATTGGTATATGTGCTTGATTATTCAGATGATATCCGGGCTAAGTCCCGAAGGCATTTGTGCAAGTTACTATATCCGGGCTAAGTCCCGAAGGCATTTGTACGAGTAGTTGCTATACCCGGGCTAAGTCCCGAAGGCATTTGTGCTAGTGACTATATCCAGGCTAAGTCCCGAAGGCATTCATGCTAGTGACTATATCCGGGCAAAGACCCGAAGGCATTTGTGCGAGTTGCTATATCCAGCTAAATCCTGAAGATACTTGGGTTTGGAAGCGAGTGATCTTGCTGTAATAATTTCAATTAATACACTCATAAAATACAAACGATAAGGTATGTTTCGTATATGCATCGGAAAGGTTGATTCCTTTCAAATAGTACTCGCTCAATTGATTAACGAGCTTCCGGCCTCTAGTTAGGTTTGATACCCTGTGTATGAATATATTGGTTGAAGCGTGAAGAAATTATGATTTTGAGAATGTGCATATATGAAATTATTCATTTAGTCATATGAACGCTATACTTTAGTTGTAAATAATTTCGTTACTCAAAACTTACTAAGCATTAAATGCTTATTCCGTTTCTTTAATTCTCTGTTTTATAGATTTTTGTTCGTCAGCTATCGGACTCGGGATTGTCGAAGTCGAAGTCGTCCACACTATCTAAGCCCTTTTGGTACTCTTTTAGTTAAACGTTGATAATGGCATGTATAGGACTAACCTTTGTTGTTAATCAAGTACCTTTGGTAATGTGTATATATTCGGATAGCCATGCGAAAATGGCTTAAATATTTTGAGCATAGTATTAAAATCATTTTGTATATATATATGGTTATTGAGAGGTGTGGAAATGCTTGGCAATGATTAGCCATTGGAATGGTTAATCACGATCATATTTGGTGCTATGTATGTCAAATGGCTAGTTGAATCATGGAAACTATGAAATAGGTGAAATTTACCTTAAAATAGATACTGAGTTTGAAAATTCACTAAAAATTATTAGGAATGTAATTAAATAATGAATAAATTATGTAATCGAACCTTGATGAGTCTATTTTCATATGGAAGAAGCAAAACGACCATATGAGCTGTATTTTATGAGATGTTTAAGTTTTCGTGAAACAGGGCTAGAACGGTTACTGGATCCCCTATTCTGACTTTGGAAATTTTCCATAAATTAACCAGAAATAATTAGAAGTAATGCTTTATATGTACAGATTCATTTTTGAGTCTAGTTTCATTAGAAACAAACAGCATATGTATTGAAGCCCTGTACAGGGAGATATCTAAGTCGTAATGCATGAAGGTCAGAGTAGTCGAACCCTGAAATAGGGGAGACTTTAACTAATAAACTGTACTAATTGGCCCGACCAAAAATTCTAAAAAAACATCTGTAGATGGATATATGAGTCTAGTTTCAGGGAAAATTTACGGAATCAGTTTTTGAGTTTTGGAACTCGAGATATGATTTTTAAGGTGACAGTGACGCAGTTAGCTAGCTTGTCTGGAAATTTTAAAATGAACTGTGTAAATAAATGAATTAAGTTCGTTAACACCTCGTGTTCGACTCCGGCAACGGTCTCAGGTCCGGGGCGTTACATTTCGGATATCGAAACTTCTTTCTTACTTACTCGTATTCGCTCACTCCACATTCATAACAATTCAATAGTAAGTAAACACATATAATTCAATTTAAAGACATTTATTTGCATATGAACTTACCTCGTAGTCGGAATAGAGGAACCAGATCGACTATTCGATAACTTTCGATTTCCCACGATCTAAATCAGATTTCTTCCATTCTTAATCTATATACATTCAAAATTAACTATTTTATTCATCAACACATTCAATTTAGTCCACAAACACATATTTGGGCATTTTTGCACTTTATCCCCTAAAGTTCCACATTTATTCAATTTAGTCCTTATTTCACAAAAACACAAATTACACAAAATTTAATAATACCCATGTTTAGCCAAATTCTCTATAGGTCCCTAGCAGCCTATATTTCACATTTATTTCACATTTCAACCCTTTTGTTTACACTTTTCACAATATAATCCCTATTTGACATTTTTGTCAAAAATCACTTAACAAAACTTTAATATCTATCATCCAGCTTTCAAAATTCATCAAAAATCACTCAAAAGCTCAAGCATTCATCAATGGCAACTCACAAATTCATCAACAAATTCAGAAATTAGGGTACGGGCTAGCTAGTACTCAAAGCAACGATCACAAAAAAAACATAAAAATCATAAAAAATCGAACAAAAATCACATACCAATTTGAGCTCACAAGTGCCGAACCCTAAGGAGCTTCAATGGATGTTTCTTTTCTCTATATTCAGATGAAGATTGATGAAGATGACAACTATTTTAGATTTTGTTTTATTTTATTATACTTAATACATAGTTTACCAAATTAACCTTTAATTAAACATTAATAAATCACCTAATTCAAGGCTATTTATGTCCATCTTCACTATCAATAGACTAATTACATCATAAGGACCTCACATTAAATAAACTATAGAAATTAGACACTTTTATCAAATAGAATGTAACTTTTGCATTTTACGCGATTTAGTCCTTTTATCAAATTAAGCACCCAAACGCTAAAATTATTTCACGAATTTTTCACACATATATAATACATACTATAAAGACCAAAAATAATAATAATTTTTTGACCTTAGATTTGTGGTCTCAAAACCACTGTTCCGATTTAGCTAAAATCGGGCTATTACAACTCTCCCCCTTAGGGATTTTCGTCCCCTAAAATCTTAGTTGCGAATAAGTTTGGGTATTGCTTTCTTATAGTATCCTCGGGCTCCCACGTAGCTTATTCTACCTCATGTCGATGCCATAACACTTTTACTAACGCTATTCTTTTATTTCTCAGCTCTTTGATCTCATGAGCTAAAATTCGAATCGGTTCTTCAATGTACGATAAATTTGACTAAATCTCAACTTCGATCGAGGAAATAACATGAGAAGGATCAGATCGGTACCTTCGTAGCATCGATACATGAAATACATTATGAATCTTTTCGAACTCAGACGACAATGCTAACTGATAAGCCACTGGTCCAACTCGCTCGATAATCTCATACAGCCCGATGAATCTCGGACTTAATTTGCCTTTACGACCAAATCAAAGTATTTTCTTCCACGGAGATACTTTCAAGAACACTTTATCCCCGACCTGAAACTCAATATCTTTATGTTTCAAGTCTACGTACGATTTTTGACGATCTGACGCTACTTTCAAACTATCACAGATCACTTTCACTTTTTCTTCTGTTTCTCTTATCAAATCAACCCCATGAATCTTATGCTCGCTAAGTTCAGTCCAGTACAATGGTGTTCGACATTTCCGATCGTATAAAGCCTGGTAAGGTACCATTTTAATACTCGATTGAAAACTATTGTTATACGCAAATTCAATCAACAGCAAATACCTTTCCCACGTACTTTCGAACTCAAGAATGTTACATCTCAACATATCCTCGAGTATTTGTATAACTAGTTCGGATTGACCATTCGTCTGCCGGTGAAATGCGATACTAAAATGTAGTTTTGAACCCAGTGCATCTTGTAGTTTCTTCCAAAACCTCAATGTAAACCTCGGATCTCTATCCGAAACAATGGAAGTAGGTACACCGTGCAATCTCACAATCTCGGAGATATACAACTTAGCAAGCTTGTCAAGCGAATAATCTGTACGCACAGGAATGGAATGAGTTGATTTTGTCAATCTATCAACTATAACCCAAATCGCATCTTTCTTCCTTGGAGATAAAGGCAAACCCAAAATAAAATCTATAGCCACTCTATTCCATTTCCACTCAGGGATCATAATTGGCTGCAATAAACTAGACGGCACTTAATGCTCAGCTTTAACTTGTTGACAAATCAAACATTTAGAAACGAATACTGAAATGTCACATTTCAAACCATGCCACCAATATAGCTGTTTCAAACCGTTATACATTTTCAGGCTTCTAGGATGAACAGATAAATGAATCAACTCTGAATTTCTCGGAACAGATATTTAGCCTTTGAATCTTAAAAAATCATTGGAATCATCTTGAAACTCTGAATCAAGGTTTGAATCACATTGAGCTCATTTTCTAACATTTCATTATCAACTTTCTGAGCTTCAAAATCTACTGTACAAACAACGATCTCGCTTTCAATTCAGTTTCAATCAATCCGTCATCAGATGGAGCCAACTGAGTATTCATTGCACGTAAAGCATACAAAGATTTTCGGCTTAAAGCATTAGCAACAACATTCATTTTTCCCGGATGATAGTAAATCATTAGCTCGTAATCTTTTAACAATTCTAGCCATCTCCGCTATCGCAAATTCAATTTTTTTTGAGTCATCAGATATTTCAAACTCTTATGATCTGAATAAACATGGCATTTCTCACCGAATAAATAATGGCGCCAAATCTTCAATGCAAACACAATAGTTGCTAACTTTAAATCATGCATCGGGTAATTCTTTTCTTGCGGCTTCAACTGTCTCGAGTCATAAGTTATGACTTTGCCTTCTTGTATCAAAACACAACCCAGACCATTCAACGATGCATCACTATAAATCACAAATTCTTTACCCGATTCTGGTTGTACTAACACTGGAGCTTTAGTTAAAAAATCTTTCAACTAATCAAAACTTTTCTGACATTTCTCAGACCATTCATACTTTACATCTTTCTAAAGCAATCTCGTCAACGGAGTCGCAATCATCGAAAAGCCTTTCACAAATCGTCTATAATATCCCGCTAGTCCTAAAAACCTGCGGATCTCAAAAACATTTCTTGGAGGCTTCCAATCTATAATCATAGATATCTTACTCGGATCGAATCGAATACTTGATCCCGATACAATATGCCCTAGAAAACCAACTTTTCGCAACCAGAATTCACATTTACTGAACTTTTCAAATAACTGTTTCTCACGAAAAGTCTGCAATACAATTCTCAAATGCTCAGCATGCTCAGATTCATTTAGCGAATATTTCAATATCTCATCAATAAACACAAAAACAAATCGATCTAGGTACGGTCTGAGAATTTGGTTCATTAAATCCATAAAGACTGCAAGAGCATTCGTTAGTCCGAAAGGCATAACTAGAAATTTGTAATGTCCATACCTCGTTCTAAAACCAGTCTTTAGCACATCAGAGTCTCTAACCCGCAACTGATAATAGCTCGATCTCAAATCTATTTTTTGAAAACACTGTAGCCCCTTTTAATTGGTCAAACAAACCGTCCATTTGCGGTAGAGGGTATTTGTTCTTGATTTTCACTTTGTTAAGTTGTCTATAGTCTATACACATTCTCATCGTGCCATCTTTTTTTTTCACAAACATACGGGAGCACCCTAGGGCGAGAAACTCGATCGTGCAAATCCTCTATCGGTTAATCCTTGCAATTGAGATTTCAATTCTTTTAACTCTAGCCATTCTATACAGAGCTATCGATGTCGGTGTTGTACCCAGCACTAACTCAATACCAAACTCAACCTTTTGTATCGGTGGTAAACCTGGTAACTATTAAGGAAACACATCTGGATACTCACACACAACTGGCACTGATTCAGTCTTCTTTTCAGTCACTTTCGTATCAAGCACATAAGCCAAGTAAGCTTCACAACCCTTTCTCACATATTTCTGAGCCAACATCGATGAAATCACTGCTTAAGCCATTCAAATCATCTAATTCAATCTGGATAATCACATTATTCTAACATCTAAAATCAATCATCTTTCATTTGCAATTCACAACGACATCATGCAGCATTAACCAATCCATACCCAAAATTATATCAAATCATCAAATGGTAACAACATCAGATCAGCCAGGAAACAAATATCTTGAATCATCAACGGATAGTTCTTGCACACTTTATCAACCAACACACACTTACCTAAGGGGTTCGATACTCTAATTACAAATTCAGTAGGCTCTATAGGCAATGTCTTACTGGATACTAAATTCACACATATATATGAATAAGTTGATCCTGTATTTATCAATGCAATAACTTTAGTATCATAGAGAGTAAAAGTAACGGTAATAACATGTGGAGATGACGCTTCTTTGTGAACACGAATAGTGTAGGCTCGTGCAGGTGCTTTAGCATCAGATGTTGTAGCAGTATCTCGTGTCACACCTCTACCGCCACTCACATTTCCAACATTACGAGATGATCTCCCTCTAACTACCGAGTTACTTGGCCTCGTACTCTGAGCATTATCCTTTTCAGCTAACTCTGGGCAATCTCTGATGAAATGATCTAACGATCCACATTTAAAACAAGCCCTATCATTCAATCTACAATCACCGAGATGGCATTTACCACAATGTTTACATTTAGGTCGGTTAGGTCTCGCACTCCCAACTTTAGCCATCATAATAGCTGGAGCTTTGAAGCTCGACTGTTGTCTCACTCGATCTTTGTTTGAATGTCCCACAAATGCATTGGAACGATTAAACAAGTCTCTGAATTTCTTCGATGTAGACTGATAAAATTTACTAGTTGATCTCTTTCTCGAATCTCTTGCTTCAAAATCAGCTTTTCTCTTTTCTTTGTTGAGATCCTCAGCTTTACAAGCCCTCTCAACTAAAACAACGAATTCTTTGATTACTAGAATCCCATCCAGAAGTTTTATATTTTCATTCAACCCATCAACGAACCGCTTACACATAATATCTTCAGTAGAAACATATTCTCGAGCATATTTGCTCAATCGTACAAATTCTCTTTCGTACTCGGTCACAGTCATTTCACCTTGTTTCAATTCTAGAAACTCTTTATGGTTCTGATCAAGAAATCGTTGACTTATTTACTTCTTTCAAAATTCAGATTAGAAGAACTCCTAGGTAACTCATTCCCTCGGAACCACAGATACCAACGTTTTCCACTAATTTTATTCATTGTCTCTGAGCAAAGATACAACACACTTGATAAATTCATCTAAAGTACAGAACAATTCATCAAATACTCTGATTGTATTCTCAAGCCAGAACTCAGCCATCTCTACATCATCATCAACTGTATCCCGAAACTCTTCAGCCCTGTGTTTTCGAATCTTATCAACAGGTGGCTTACTTAATCGAATTGAATCTATCACTTGTGGCACAACTGGGACATGTTGAGGAACAGGTGGGGGTGGAGGTTGTTGAGCAGCCAGATTCATTCGAATGAGTTCCGTGAACCACTCACTCATTATTTGGTAGAAGGCTTGCTTAGCTTGTCCCTCTTGCCTACTTGAAATAGGCCTAGAATCGGTCGGTGTTTTCCCTTGAGCAGGAGTAGGTGCATTACTTTCCACATCGTCAGCTCAAACTCATATGGGATCCATTTACTATACGAAAACACAATTTAAACTGTCAAGAATCATCACACTATCGCAGTTTATATATATGGCATGTATAGCTAGACTCTTACACGCTACCTTAGTCCTATAATCGACTAAACCGTAGTTCTGATACCAATTAAATGTAACACCCCTAACCGATATCTGTCGCCAGAATAGGGTTACGAGGCATTACCGATCAACCACAACATAAATCATACATTTGTGCAATCATAATTAAAAACCCATTCATCTCAATCACTTTGTCCCTTACAAGGTCCTACGAGACCTTAAAACATACTTAGAAGTGGTTCGGGACTAAACTGATAACATTTGCAAATTTTTGGAGGCTTATAAAATTTTCTTTGATTTAAGGGTCACACGCCCGTGTGAATAGGCCGTGTGAGGCCAGACATGCCCGTGTCATAAGCCGTGTGAAAATAGGGCATACATACTGACTTGTATCACACGGCCGAATACACGTCCATATGCCATGGCCTTGGGAAAACTGGAGGGTTTACTGACTTAGGTCACACGGCCGACCACATGCCCATGTGCCAGCCCGTGTGCCATACACGGCCAGTAGATACACCCGTGTCTCTAGAACGTCTCAAACCTGTAGGGTATACTGACTTTAATTCGAAAGGTACCCTAGGGGACACACGGCCGTGCAGGATAACCGTGTGTCACATATGGCTGAGACACACGCCCATGTCTCTACTCATGTAGACAAAAATAGGCCATTTCTAAATCCAATTTGCCACCCTTTTCCAATGCACACAAAGTAACCAAATTGGTACTAATTCAACATATAAATAGGTAGTCAAAACATGCCAATTCATACATATATCATGTCATCTATATTCAACCATATCAACTATTTAATTCCATCTTCAAAAACATACCAAATCATTGTGCCAAAATCATCGATCTCACATGACTACTAAATGCATTTACTCATCAAATTATCATCTATTTCATGACACAAATTGCACCATATCTCCATCTCAAAATCAAATCACAATATACCAATCTTCCAAGCATTAATACATTATCTACTAGTTAACCAAATACCAACTATTTGGCTATATCAACAATTATGGCAAACATACCAAAATAAGGCAACATATAAGGCATTATATACATCACATACATATCACTATCAAACACAATTCAAGCAAACTTAAATGGCCATACATATCAACATTTACAAGCCAAATTTCATGGCTAATATCATAACTCAAAACATACCAAGATGACACTAGCCTATACATGCCATATACTATATATACAAAACTCCAAAAGTACCAAAAAGTAGTCGATAGTGTGATGATGGTTCCTGATGATCCTTGATGTTCGAGCTAGCTTTCATAATCTATAAAACAAATAAAGAACACACAAAGTAAGCTTTAAAAGCTTAGTAAGCCATATACAAATAATTTCATCACATGAACAGTTACATATTAATTCATATATGCTAAACATAGCTAATCACATTCAAATTCAAAAACCTTTCTCATCGAACATATATTCAATGTCTTAATCGAGTTCATCACATACTTCCCCTTTTTCAATACTCGTAAGAATTTTGTACGTACCTGAGTCACTTAGCTCATTCACATATTCTTTCTTGACTTGACTTTGCCTGTTGAACCATTCAGATACGTTAAGGATACTCGAAAATCACATAAGCTCGTACAATGCCATATCCCAGTTATGGTCTTACATGTTAATATATATCGATGCCACTATCCCAGACAGGATCTTACACGAAATCGATTAACGATGCCAATATCTCAGACATGGTCTTACACGTAATCTCAATACAATGCCAATGTCCCAGAAATGGTCTTACATGTAATCACATCTCGGTAACCTAATGTCATGACATTTGTATCCTATACTAAACCTAAGTTTCGTACGGGACTTTCGGATATCGAAACTTCATTGTTTCTTGCTCGTATTTGCTCGTTCCACATTCATAACAATTAAATAGAAATTAAACACATATAATTCAATTCAAAAACATCTATTAGCATATGAACTTACCTCGTAGTCAGAATAGAGGAATCGAATCGACTATTTGATAACTTTCGATTTCCCACGATCTAAATCTGATTTCTTCTGTTCTTGATCTATATACATTCACAATTTACACTTTAATTCATCAACACATTCAATTTAGTCCACAAACACATATTTGGGCATTTTTGCACTTTATCCCCTAAAGTTCCACATTGATTCAACTAAGTCCTTATTTCACAAAAACACAAATTACACAAAAATTAATAATACCCATGTTTAGTCAAATTCTCTATAGGTCCTTAGCAGCTCATACTTCACATTTATTTCACATTTTAACCCTTTAATTTACACTTTTCACAATTTAATTCCTATTTGACATTTTTGTCAAAAATCACTTTAACAAAACTTTAATATCTATCATCAAGCTTTCAAAATCATCAAAAATCACTCAAAATCTCAAGCATTCATCAATGGCAACTCACAAATTCATCAAAAAATTCAGAAATTAGGGTATGGGCTAGCTAGTACTCAAAGCAGCGATCACAAAAACATAGAAATCATAAAAAATCGAACAAAAATCACATACCAATTTGAGCTCACAAGTGCCAAACCCTAAAGAGCTTCAATGGATGTTTCTTTTCTCTATATTTGGTTGAAGATTGATGAAGATGACAACTATTTTACATTTTATTTTATTTTATTATACTTAATACATAATTTACCAAATTAACCTTTAATTAAACATTAATAAATCACTTGATTAAAGGCTATTTATATCCATCTCCACTATCAATGGACTAATTACATCATAAGGACCTCATATTTAATAAGCTATAGACACTTTTATGAAATAGAATGCAACTTTTGCATTTTAGGCAATTTAGTCCTTTCATCAAATTAAGCACCCAAAAGCTAAAATTACTTCACGAATTTTTCACACATATATAATCACATGCTATAAACACCAAAATAATATTAAAATAGTTTTTTGACCTCAGATTTGTGGTCCCAAAACCACTATTCCAATTTAGCTAAAATCGGGCAGTTACACTTCTGGTGGCTGAGTTATTCGACTTGTGTTGCAGATTCTCTTCAGCTTGTGTGAGCAGTACTGTGCAACTATGTCATACCGTCAGCTTGTGTGAGCAGACCTATTGGTAGCTCGAGAGTGAGCATTATATGAGATATGAGATAGAGATAGCTTTAGCTATGTATTTGGCACTTAGGGTGCGAGATTCTAGGGTATCCAATATTATTTCGAATGGTTGAACGGGTATATCGAAGGTATGAAATGGTGAGAAATAGATACGTATCTGTTCTACTTATCTTATTCTGATAGCTGTATTTGTTAAAGACTTAGGTCCAAATCTATAACTGTCTACATATGAGATTCTGTGTATGTTGCATGACTATCTCTATTGGGTCACACACCGAGTTTGCGATAACTCGCATCTGTTTGTCTGTTCTATTTATGTAATCTTTAGACTTAGGCGGGTCGGTGTGACGGAGTCTCAGCGGAGACCACTTGACAGAAAACTATTTTTATTAGTAATAACGATTTTATTTCTCTAGACTGTATGGTTTTAACTTCTGGATTTGGATTTTGTTTAACTTTCTTTTTTGCAACTTTGACAAAAACACTTTACGCAAACAAATGGTTTTTGGAGATGCAAGCTTCATTTTCGAATAAAACAATTTTCAAACTTCCGCTGCAAATTCTCGATAACTTAAAATGGTTTTAAATAAGATTATAAATGCAATTTTTTTCAAATTGTAAGGCTCCATTTGGTAAACTAATAACACGGTATGTTTTAACTTAAAAGATGTGATTTAAAACCCTTCTTTGTAACACTCCCAGATTCGGCCATAACATCTAGGCCAGGTTAGGGGTGTTACACCGAAGTTGTCCATCTACTTTTACTATGGTATAATTACATATGAGTCCTCTCTCATTTAATAATTAAACTTCTTGGTCATCCTAATTCTATAATTAATAGGTTATGCACCTTTTATAATTTAGTCCTTTCTCCTTAATTAGTTATCTAAATGTTAAAATTTCTTAATCAAATTTTAATACGACACATATGACTTCGTAAATATTTACGGGCTGACACAATAGAAATTTGTGGTCCCGAAACTATTGTTCTATCACCACTGAAAAATGAGTTGTTACAACTTTCCCCCTTAGGAAATTTTGTCCTCGCAATTGTTACTTGAGAATAGATTCAAATATTGTAATTTCATCAATTCCTCAGTTTCCCAGGTAGCGTCCTCAGTACCATGTCGATTCCACAAGACTTTCACCAACAGTACTTGTTTATTCCAAAGTTCTTTGACTTTTCGAGCTTGTGCTTTTACTAGTTCTTCAAAGTACGTTAAATCTGACTATAATTCAATTTCACTATAAGGAATCATGTGTAATGGATCAGATCTGTACTGTCTTAGCATTGAAACTCGGAACACGTTATGAATTTTCTCGAGGTTAGGAGGTAAAGCTAATCTATAAGCTATAGGACCAATTTTTTTGGTAATCTCATATTGTCCGATAAATCTCGGACTCAACTTTCCTTTCTTACTGATTTGTAGCACTTTCTTCCATGGAGAAACTTTTAAAAATACCCAATCACCAACAACAATTTCTATATCTTTTCTTTTCAAATATGCGTACGACTTCTGACGATTAGATGCAATTTTCAAACAATCTCGAATAATTTGAACTTTGTCTTTAGTTTCTCGAATCAAATCAATCCCTACCATTTTGGATTCACTTAGCTCGAACCAATACAATGGAGTTTTACATTTCCTTTTGTATAAAGCTTCAAATGGTGCCATTTTAATATTGGATTGATAACTGTTATTATAAACGAACTCAGCTAATGGTAGGTATTTTTCCTAGCTACCCTTGAACTCAAGAATACAACATCATATCATGTCTTCTAAAATTTGAATTGCTCGTTTTGATTGCCTGTTCATTTGAAGGTGAAACGTTGAATTGAAATTGAGTTTAGTGCCCAAGGCATCGTGAAGTTTACTCCAAAATCTCGATGAAACCACAGATCACCATCAAAAATCATAGATGTCGGAACTCTGTGCAACCTCACAATCTCTAACACATATATCTATTAGCCTCCCAAGTGAGTAATCTGTTCTGACTGGAATAAAATGGGTCGACTTATTCAATCTATCAACAATAACCAGATTGAATCTTTGTTTTTCGGAGTTACAGGAAAACTAGATACGAAATCCATCATGACTCGTTCCTACTTCTACTCAGGAATCATAGCAGGCTATAATAATGTATTAATTTTTGGAAGTATCAAGTGATGTACTTGTAGATATAACAAGATTCCAAATGATATCGATACTTGTTACATTAGGTTTTCATAATTGAATTGTAAATTTTTTGAGGTAGGTTAAATGAATTTCATGTAACCTCCCAAACCCGGCCTAGAGATTATGGTTGAATCAGGAAGGCCACATTGGACACCTTAGTGTTGAACTTACCCTAACGATAGTTAAAAACCCTCAAGTACTTCTTTTTACAAAACCGCTATTTCTATTGTTATCTTTGGAAAACGTCCATCTACTTAGTCCAACCCTGCTTAAGTCAGATTAGCGAATTAGATGAGTTTTTGTAAAACCTTACTGATGGTGTTGCCTTTGAAAAATCATTTTGTTATGTTCTTAGTAGTAGAAATGTACCATTACTAGTCAAATTATTAATTTAGTCATATATCATGCATATTCCATTTCAACATAGTATAAAAACCATGTATCTATACCAAAGATGCATTTCATGCATGCATGAAAAAGCCTAAAATCTCGAACAGTCCACAACCATAGTTTAAAGAAACTTTACAATCCAAAATCAAATAATAATAAAATAACCTAAAAATATAATTAAATTAAAATAATATGACGAAGTAAAGTCTGAAGTTTGTCATACGTCCGCATGCCAATTCTGATCCTAATTTCGATAATTACCTGAGAAGTTGAGATAATGGGGTGAGCTTAATTAGCTCACTGTGAGACTAAACGAGTATTAAGCATTCATACATGCAATTTCATAGAGGTACCAAAGGCACAATCAAACATTAACAATAATAATTTTCAAATGCACATGATCGTGAAAAATGCACATGTGAGATCCTACCCATACCATTCGCTACACACCACGAGTTCCCTAGAACTCGTCTGCCAAACTCCAATGTATATGAGCAATGCTCGATGTGGTAAAACAACCAATAATCAATAATACAGTGAAACTGCCAAATATATAAGGCGATATAATTGTCTATCCCCTCCGTACTCCGAACGCAGTGTACTGACTAACAATATATGTGGACTTAATATGCCGCCAGTACTCCACGAAACTCCTCTGTTAACCCCAAAATCCCATCCCAATGCACATGCAATATGTCATACAAATTCATACACAATCACATTTCAATCCTTTTCACTTTTATTCAACATGCGCAACATGTCCTCAATAATCACATACTTTCAGGAAAAGGAAACAACGTTTCAAATTTTCAAATTACCATTAAGATGGTATTTATCAATATCATTCAATTCACATGCTTTACTGAATTTCATTGTGCATCATTAGCAACCTCACGTATATATATATATCATAGTAAATATTTCATGCATAAAACTAATATTTCAACATTTCATACCATACCATCAAAAATTCTCATACCACATAATATAACTATGCATAACAATCTCAGTTACACATTCATACAGTTAAACTAGCAATTTGCCAACACACCAATCTTTTAAGGCTCGAAATATACCTGTATTGGCCACTCGCAAAACTAATATTTTGGCTACTATGCCAAACCAATCAGCAAGCTAATTATCAAATATAACATAACATTTATCATTATCAAACAAATTTTACAAGTTTAGGACCCTCACCTTATTTTTTTAGCTTTCTCCCAGCACCCTAGTGAATCTTCCAATTTCCCTTAATAACTCTTCATACGATCCTAAACCAAAATTCAGTATAAACTAAATCAAGTTACCACTTAATCAATTTACCACTTAATCAACTCTCAAATACCTACTTATGGGTTCAAACCAATTTTTGGATTAATAACTATTTTACGAATTCAACTAGTTCGATTCCTTACGTTGTATCAATGCGAACCGTACGTATGATCGTTCTTCGGCTTTACAGTTGACTCAAGGCATTTGGATCAGCACCTAATTCCATAATATACTGGAAAATCAATATCTAATAATTATTCAATTCTTTCATTTAATCAATCCATAACATTTACCCTACAACTATGTCAAAGCACCAATTAATTTTACACTTAACTGCACTTACGCTTCCTAATTTGTGAGATTTGAATGCCCAAAAAATCAAGAACCTTTTTTCCCTAATTGAAATGGTTTTAATAGATGATTAGGAGGGTCCAAGAAATCAAATTAAGGTTGGAATTAATTGGGAAAGATTCATGAAACAAAACAGCCCCTTATTCTACACATATGCGCACGCACCACTGCCCATGGTGGCTGAAACTAGGGCTAAATTTTAAAATGATTTGAAACCACATTAAAATATGGAAAATACATTTAAAAAATTTAAAATCCCATAAATTTCATATCTATAAATTTATATTTTTAATGGACAAGACCAATTAAAAAATTGAAGAGAGAAGAGACCTTACACAAGCTAGTTGAGAGAAACGAAAATGGCACTTTCTAGGCGATGTTTGGGATCAATCTTGGAGTTCAAAATTCCAAAATTGGGGATGATTTAATTGAGGAAAAATTTCAGCAATATAGTAAAGGAGATGGTGCACAATTTTGATGCAAAAAGAAAAAGAAGATGATAAAAGGGGAGGTGTAGGCAACGACAACAATAGAGAAAAAAGGGAAAAGAATAAAAAAAGTAAACGTGAAAAGAGGGAGAGGGGGTTAGGGATGGCTAAGGTAGAAGAAAATAGGTTAAAATTCTAATTATTTTGATCAAAACATATATTTATACCTAGGTTTACTAAGCTTGGATGCCAACACATAAAAAAAACAAGGGAATTTGCAAAAAAAATTATTTTGTCAGAGTTGAGACTTGAACTTGGCACCTCCAACCAACTTTCAAGCTTTCACATTTAATGACTAGCCATTAGGTCAATTCCCTATTTTTGATATATTTCTAAATTTTATGGAGCTAAATTTGGGATGTTACATTTCATGTGAGCTTATAAAGCATTCGTAATGCTTATTTTGTTTGTTTTTTTGTCTCTGAACAGGTTATTTTGTGGAATGCATTAGTCGAATCAACTTGGAGCTCACACTATCCAATCTCTGATTTAATAATCTTTGTTTATTCCAAATTCAGTTGTGTGGCTTGTAAATAAGCTTGTATTTGCGTTTAAATTATTTTGGATGTTCATGATCTTGTTCTAATGATGTTGATGATGTTGGATGATTTAGTATTGTTATGGGAAATAAAGTAGCAAGTGAATAGCTAACTTGAAATGTGATTTACTCAAGCTAAGGGATATGCACATGTGCATGAGATTGAAACTTTTGTATTGGTTCATTTTGATTTGGATATAAGTGTAATGTTTGGAAGTGATGATCTTCTTTTGGTTGATTTGTAACATGAGTTGCACATATGTTTTGGTCAATATGGTGGATTTTACTTGATGAGTTTTGACACTTAGAAATGATGAATTTTGTTGATCAAATTTTGGTATTTGAAATGTTGAACACGTATGAATGTTAAGTACGAATATTGAGGCATGAATGATGATGAATGGTAAGATATAAATTGTTGATTTGAGGTACCAGTTGTAGCATATTGGTTAGGCACTTAGGATGAATGATATAAGGATTATTTTGACATGCTTTTGATGTCTTTTAACAGGTTGAGAAATGGTGTATTGCATGGTTGTGGTATATTTGGATCTTTGGTATATCGACACAACTGTGTGACTCTGCATACATGGTCTTAGTTCACATACACGGTTAGACTACATAGTTGTGTGTTTTAATCACCCACAACCTCAGCATGTCACACGGCCTAGCCACACGATCATGTAACCCCTACTTTTTCCTTTTACCTATCATTTCATAAAAGTTCCAAATTAGTCTTGACTTATTTTTGAGTTGGTTTAAAAGCTTCGTAAGCTCGTTTGGAACTTGAATATGTTCATAAATCATATTTTTCTTGGATTATATCATGTCTATTATTTAATGGAATGTTTAAAGTTGAATTTATTTGTGATATGCTTGGTTAACTATGGTAGCATCCTATAGCTTAGGTTCGGCAACCGAACCGAGTGAAGGGTGTTACACATGTATTTGGCTCAACAGTAACAGTAGACATGTTTATCATGTATTCAATTCAATGGTAACAATAGAGATGTTTATCATGTATTTGGTTCAACAGTAACAGTAGGCATACATCAGTAATATAGAGGTAAGAATAACAATATCAATGGATTAGAAAAACAATGACAATAGATGTAATATTCACATATCATTATTCAATGGCATTTCAATCATCAAACCATAGATTCTAGCATGTTCATAATATCAGGGACTCAATCGGGTGAATAAAATTTCTATAAATAGTTTGGGGGCTATATGAGGACTAAACTAAATCATTCAAAAAATTTGGGGCAAAACTATAAAATAGGGCACACACAGCTGTGTGTCCAAGTCGTGTAGAGGGTTTACACGACCGTGTAACAAACTGTGGTAGTGTGGCATATTGGAAAATTAAGCTACATGAGCAACACAATTGTGTGGAGGGTTCTTAGTCGTGTGAGATTCAAACACTAGCCTAGGGTTTTCAAAGGTACATGGTTGTGTAGAGGGGCAATGTGGTCCACATGCCTGTGTGGTAGACTGTGTGGTCTTAATCCTAGACACGGTTTGCCCCGATTCACTTATAAAAAAACACACAGCTTTCACTAGGAGCTTGATCAATGTTCCTTACGATCAAATTTGATCCGATGCACTTAAAACATGTATTCCAAAATAACATTTATACAAGAGTTAACGCTTTATTTCAATATTTATCAAGATCATCAAAAGTTAAACAAGAATAGTAAAAGATTGATTAGATTGAATGTAGGATTAGTTTCATATAGAAGTATTACGAAATTCGAGACTTAATCTTTGAAACGAGATGTACTTACCATTTTTTGGCAAAGATCGAGATTTTATTGATGATAATTCTAAAATAGATGGTGTAACGGCCCGAATTTGGGCCTAGAAGTATTATGTCTTGAGCAGGGGTGTAATTAGGAGACTGCACATGAATATTTAATTGTGCAAGGAAGTGACACAATTGAGTGTTTGGCTTAGTGGTTGTGTGCTTTGGAAGTGTCTGGGAAGTCATGGGTTCAAGTCTTAGCTTCCACAAAATTTTTTCTTTTTAAAGATAAAACCCCTATCTTTGGCCAGTATGGTTATAAGTTTATTTTGGTAAAGTATGACATAAAAAGCCTGCTAGCCTAGTGGTAAGTGGCATGTGGAGTGTGCTAGTGGTCTGAGGTTCGAATCCTTGCTTGTGCAAATAGAGGTTATTTTTGCTGTTGGCCATGGGAGGAAGTTGTGTTTGACCGAAACACCAAGAGTTTGAATAAGTTTAAATAAGTTTATTGTTAGCCGAATTTGAGGAGAGTCTTTTGGGGGATTTCAATTGTTTGAATTGGTGGACATGAGGAAATTTAGGAGAAAATCAAGGAGATGGGAAGTGGAGAGTGTTGGAGCTGGATTAGGAATGTAGGCACTTGTGAGTTTGGTTTTAGGGAGTTTAGAGATTGGTTCTGATGTTTTGGTCTTCAATTTGTTTTTGGCTCTTCTTTCATTTTATTTTATATTCTTTTCTGTCGTTGGAGACTATCGAGTGCAAGGGTTATTGGCCGTGTGTTGGTTCGTTTCAGATTAGCGTTTGGAGGTCACTTGCTTTTCTTTTCATTTTTCTTTCTCCTAGCCCTTTTTGGCCGAATGTCTTCTATCCCCTCCTCCTAATATTTCTTTCCCTTTCACCTTGTTTTTAGGTCGAAGACCTCATCATTCCTCTCCATCTCTATTGTTTTGATTTTTGGGTAAGTGCTCTTGATTTTGTTTTTTCTTATTTCTTGTTTCCGGCTTTCTTCTTTTTTCACTATATGGGGTTAGTCGAACATTCTATTGCGGGGGTAAGTACAGTTGCTTGGTCTCTTTGTTTTTTGTTAATAGATTTCCTCTCTAACATTTTCTATTCCCTACCGGTTGTTGTCAGGGGTGATTGTCCCATCTTATGCCTCGGTTTAGGGTGTATTTTGTGTAGGCTGATTTCTGCTACCCTCCACTCTTAGTTCTATATTTCGGTAAGTTGCGTACTGGGCTCAAGTTGTTTACGTTTAGGGTTCTAGTTAGTAGAATAGGTTTTAATGCAGGTCTTTGCCAAGGAATTTAATCTTGGTCAGTAGGATAAGTGGGCTAAAACGCTTTTTTCAATCAAGGCAAGTAATAATCACCATGTTGGGATTAAGTGTTATTAAGAGAGTGTTTAACCCTAGTGTTTAAAAGACTAATTGTATGTCATGTATGAATGTAGGTTGTGGTGCTTGTGGACTTTTAGCACTCTCCATGAAGAAGTGTGTAACACTGCCATTAGACGTGAAACAGCAAAGGCTGAAAAGCTGAAAAGCCGAAAGGTTGGAAAGCCGGAAAGTGGGTTGTCGACACCACACGGGCATGCGGACGCCCGTATGGCAGGCCGTGTAACAAAACATGGCCGTGTGGTCAACGAGATGGCTATGAGCATTTCCATGAGTCGAAACGATTTTGGGCCATTCTGGGCCGAACTGGGACATTCTGGGCCAAACTGGGCCATTCTAGGCCAAATTGGGCCATTCTAGGCCAAATTGGGCCACGTAGGCCCAATGGGCCTATGTCCCCACATGGGAAGAATCACACAAGAGTGTGGTTAATATTGGGACGGCTGTATGTGTGACACCCCTGATTTGACCCTAGTCGGAAAGTGGTTTCGGGACCACAAAATCGAGTCACAAAAATAATTAATTGTTATATTTTATGCTTATTATTTATGAATAAGTATGTGTGAAAATTTCATGCTTTAAATTTTTTCATTTGGATGTGAAATAAATAAAAAGGGGCTTATGTGAAAAATCTTGAAAATGTCATAGGTTAATTGGAAGTGGCTAAAAATTGCATGGTTTGAAGCATGAGGGACTTGCATGTCAAACATTCCTTTTTCTTGGTAGTGGACGGCAAGGATGGGCATGAATGACACATTTTGGCATTTTGTGCTTTGTATGTTAGTAAATAATGTTAATAATATATTTGTTTATATTAAAGAAAGTGGTTTCATAAAATAGAAATAATAAAAGTTAATGAAATAAATGAATAAAACATGTTTGAGGTGAAAATAACAAGGCCATTTCTTCTTCTTCTTGCCGTGAGTTGAGAAACAAAATAGAAACCTTTGAGCTTAGGGCATTCGGCAAAAAAAGACTTCAAATAAGTTAACTCAAGAGCATAGAGGGGCAATTTTGGATAAAGAGAAAGTAAATGAATAGCCGTGGATATCTAGTCGTCGACCACTTCCGAGGTAAGTTTTAAGTGATTAAACGTTGAGTAAATTCAATTATAATAGGACATGATGAGTTGATTTAATAAGATATGATGTGGCCATGATATGTTCTAAGCTCAAATGGTAAGTTCTTAAGTGTTTGAGCTTGGGAATTTAAGGGTAATTTGAAATAGTCTGCTTAGGACAGCAGCAGTAACGTGACTTTATAAAATCACCATAAATTTATGGACTTGAATTAGAGGCTGAATGAGACATGAAATTAAAGCTTAATGAGTCTAGTTTCTTATAAAAGAAACCGTGTAAGCAAAGGAATTTCCTATAAAGAGATATTTAAAGTTGTGTGAGATGGTGTCAGAATGACTACGAAATCCCCTGTTCTGTTTTAAGAAAATCACTATAATTTGTACAAAAATGGTTACAAGATAAAATTTATATGCTTAGACTCCTTAATGAGTCTAGTTTCAAATGAAATCAAATAGAACATACTTTGAATTCTGTACAATGAGAATTTTGATTCGTAGTGCAGACTGGTCAGATTAGTCAAACAGTGAAACAGGGGAAACTTTAAGAAAAATCTGGTATTGATTGGCCAAACCTAAAATTCTGAAAAATTTATGGATGAAATATATATGAGTCTATATTCAGGGAAAATTAACGGCAAGTGATTTGGAGTCTTTTAGCTCCAATTATAAATAATTTAGTGACCATTTCTCAGGAAAACAGCTCGTAGTGAATATGTGATTTTGTTGTAAACATGGATAAAACTTGTTTTAGTTGCTCATAAGCTATTGATTAAACCCATACTTGAATTCTAAATCGTGATATTGTAAGTTTATGAGTATTCGAATATGAAATGATAGTATGGCATAAAATTGAATTATTCATTGGAAAGTGATGGATGTAGATTCGGCCAAGACCAAGTCTGTACATGATAGTATATGTGGTATGTGAAGTATATTTGAATAAATGTGAAAGTGTATATATGTGATAAGGCCTAATGGCCGATGTGATAAATGTGAAAGTGTATATATGTGATAAGGCCGAATGGCCAATGTGATGAATGTGAAAGTGTATATATGTGATAGGGCCGAGTGGCCAACGTGATGGATGTGAAAGTGTATAAATGTGATAAGTCCCGAAGGGCATTTGTGTCAGTACTATATCTGGGTTAAAACCCCGCAGGCTTTATGCGAGAATATTATCACTGATTAATGTCCGTAGGCTTCGTGCTCGTACTATATCCGAGCTCTAAAGACCCGATGACTACGTGTGGAGATTTTGTCCAGGTAAGCCCCGACCTAAAGGTTTTGCTGAAGATTCAAGTAAAGCGTAAGATTATACAACTTCACAGTAACAATTGGTAATAAATACGTTCAATGCGTTAAGTTGGTCAGGTATGTATTTTGAGATTATATTTAAGTTTGATTTAGACTAAATCACAAGGTCGTTATGTGATGCACATGTGAGTAAAGCAATAAGACTGTTCTATGATTATTGTGCATTTGGTCAATGTGGAAAATCAGGAAAAAAATATGTAATGTACCTATGATCATAAGAGGTCACTATCAAGTGAGAATTTATCTGCCTACTATATATGAGGAGATGTGCATATTCGGTAAAGGGATGGTATGCCCGAAGGAAGAGTGAAATAAAAATACGAACAACTATGTTATAATTTGATTGTTATCTGTTGACACTGCTTAAAACTTACTAAGCATTATAATGCTTACTCCGTGTACTTTGTTTCCTCTGTTTTATAGATCTCATTTGGAAGCTACAGGCTCGGGGATCATCAGCAACTAGTCACACTATCACTATCCACTGTTTGGTACTGCTACGTTTTGGATTATCTTATGGCATGTATAGAATAGACTAGTAGTGAGAGGATATTTTGGTTAATGTATATAAGCCATGCGAAAATGGCATCTTTTGAATGTGTACTTATAGAAGTTTACATTTTATCCCTGGCTGTGTTTAGTGTTTATCCAAATGAATGATCCAAAAAAAAAAGTTTTACCGTTTTGTCATGAGTTACAAGTCCGGTAATGCCCCTTACTTATTCCGGCGATGGTTACGGGATAGGGGTGTTACAGTATGAATCACACTACTAAGGCCATCTTGGGTTATGTCGGCCATACGAGCGTGTAGGCCCACATGGGCCACAATGTGAGCTATGGGCCCATTATCACCGATTGACTGTTAAGGTTGTACGGGTCACCCAAGATGACTGTGGACCTACTAGTGGGCCAGTAAGAGTACCTGGACCCTTATTTACTTGAAAATGACTGAAATACCCCTATAGGGTAAAATGACTATTTTACCTTTATGTGTTAAATTGACAGTTTAGCCATTATGTGGCAAAATAACTATTTTGCCCTTATGTGTTAAATTGATGATTTTGCCCTTATGTGGTAAAATGACTAGTTTGCCCTTATGCGTTAAATTGATGGTTTTAACCTTATGTGTCAAAATGACTGTTTAGCCCCTATTTGATGTATTTTTATATTTTAGCATGTTATGTATAACTGTGTTGAGTACATGTGTAATACTATGTTATGACATGACATGTTGCAAGATGCATTGCATGGGGATGGGCTTATATATGATTGGAGGAAGTGTATTGTACTGGTAGCTCTGCTGCAAATCACTGATGGCTCATCGGGGTTAGGTGGCATCAGCACCGGGGCATTGGATAAATACTATTTGACCTTGTCGAAAGCCCTTTGGCATTCTTCATTCCATTCACCTGGGTTATGTTTCTTGAGGAGGCAGAAGACAGGGTCACATTTCTCGGTCAGTTGTGAAATGAACCGAGCAATGTAATTTAATCTTCCTAGAAAGCCTCGAACTTCTTTCTGAGTGCACGATGGGGATAGCTCTAGTATGGCTTTAACTTTTTCTGGATCAATCTCAATCCCTTTCTCACTAACCAAGAATCTGAGCAACTTTCCAGACTTGGCTCCAAAAGTACATTTGGCGGGGTTGAGTTTTAGCTGAAACTTCCTTAACCTCAAGAACAATTTCCCCAGGACTTGTATGTGCTCCTTCTCTGTTCGAGACTTAGCTATCATGTCATCAACATAGACCTCGATTTCTTTATGCATCATGTCGTGAAAAAGGGTTACCATGGCTCTTTGATAAGTTGCCCCTGCATTCTTCAGTCCAAATGGCATCACCTTGTAGCAGAACGTGCCCCACATAGTTACAAATGTAGTTTTCTCCATATCTTCAGGATGCATCTTAATCTGGTTATATCCCGAAAAACCATCCATGAATGAAAACAGTGAGTGTCCCGCCGTGTTGTCCACTAGGGTGTCGATATGAGCTAGTGGGAAATTGTCTTTTGGGCTGGCTTTATTCAAATCTCTGTAGTCCACACACATTTGCACTTTTCCATCTTTCTTAGGGACAGGGACGATGTTGGCTACCCAATCTGAGTATTTTACCACCTTCAAGAATCCAGCATCAAACTGCTTTCGAACTTCTTCCTTTATTTTTAGCAAGACGTCGGGCCTCGTTCTTCGGAGTTTTTGCTGAACAGGCTTACACTCTTCTTTTATGGGGAGTCGGTGCACTACAATGTCAGTGTCCAACCCGGGCATATATTGGTATGACCATGCGAAGACATCTTTGAATTCTTGAAGTAATTCAATGAGGTCTCACTTCATCTCTGCGGTGATACATGTTCCGATCTTCACCTCTTGTCCTTCTCCTAAACTCACAATTTCGACTGATTCTTTATGAGGTAGGATTTGTTTCTCGTCTTGTTCTACCATCTTCAACAAATCATGAGATAGGTTACAGCCTTGGTTATCTTCAAAATCTTGAGAATCATCCATACACACATCTTGCTCGAAAAGAAATTCTGAGTCACTAGCAGTGTCACTCGTATCATTAATATCTGGGAACCTGTTATGAGGACGAAGGCAGATACAAAGAATCAAAAGAATTTGAAACATTTATTTACATGATATGATTATGAATGACGAATGAAAGAATATTTAGAAGAATGTTTCAAGAATAAAAGAATTCGAAAGTAATCATTTGTATGGTTATGAATGGAATTGAAAGGACGAGATAACATTTGCTCAAAAATGATAATAACCGTGCATTTTATTGAAATGTCGTTTTTAAACATCGGCCTATTTCATAAAAGATTCTTATTACTCCTAGGCCTAGAGCAATAAGTGTGTTTTGGACATTACTCTGAATCCGTTCTAAAAGCTACAGGAATCTGTTCCGCAGTCCAGTTGTCCAGAACACTTCCAGGCTTGCAGAGGCAAATGCCCGACAAATTCTCTCTTCCGGTCTCCTCTTCGTATATGACGTTGATGTCCAAGCTTTCCAGCCTTTCTTCTATAGCTCCCGTCATTGGTGTATTTCTCTCAGGATGAATAATTCCCCCGGACACAAATGTTTTCGATATATGGAGGAATGTCATTGGTTCCCACTTGATTTCCTTCCCCGTTAATCGAGCTCTTCTTCTTTCTTGCTTCTTTTCCAGCTCCCTTCTCTTTTGTTTTGCATCCGGTTTAAATCCTAAACCGAAGCGATCTCTCTTGTCTTTCGGCATTGATGTTTTAACCCTTCCTTGCAGATGTTTCCCAAGTCCCCTTCTGGGTAGGGCCCCTCTTCCGATCATTAGCTGGAGGCTCATCCTCGTGGTTTTGGACAATTTTGGCACCAGAATTTTACTTCCCTCGGCGATGAACATCGCATTAACAAATTCCAAAGATCGAAATGAGCATTCGATTGCTTCATCATTTGTCTCCAAATAGGGTGCATTATTGCTCACAGTTGCAATAATATCCTCCTCAGCCTTGATCGTTATTAATCTCCCTTCCGATACTAGCTTCAATTTCTGATGTAATGAGGAAGGCACTGCCCCAGCCGAATGTATCCAGGGCCTTCCCAACAAGCAATTGTATGAGGGCTTGATGTCCATTACGAGGAAATCCACCTCATATGTGTTTGGCCAAATCTGAAGAGGTACCTCGATTCTGCCCATCACCTTTCTCTCCGTGCCATCAAATGCTTTTACGATGTTCTGGCACTCCTTCATGTGAGAGCTGTCTATAGGTAATCTATTCAGCGTGGTCAAAGGCAGGACATTCAAAGCCGACCCATTGTCAATCAGTACGCCTGGCAGCGTGTTCCCTTTACAGCGCGTAGTGATATGCAAAGCTTTAGTCGACCCCATGCCCCCGGGTGGTATCTCGTCGTCATTAAAGAAGATATAATTATCGGCACTTATGTTGTTCACCAAAAGGTCCAGCTTGTTAACGGAGATGTCATTGGCAACGTATGTCCCGTTTAAGACCCTCATTAGCGCGCTACGATGAACTTCCGAGCTTAGAAGTAAGGCCAACACCGAAATACGGGCTGGTTGTTTACGTAGCTGTTCCACCACGTTGTATTCGCTATGTTTTAGGAATTTTAAAAACTCATTGGCCTCCTCTTCGTTAACTGGCTTATTAATAGGTTTGGTTGCTTTTCCCTTCATTTCCTCAACCACCTGGGCTTTTCCTTTTGTGGGCTGCACCTCCTCATTCGCCGTATCGTAACGCCTCCCGCTTCGTGTATAGAAACCCTTGCATTGGTCCCCTCTTGAAGCGTCAACCGGGCTCTCCTTTCCCGGCATCATCACACTGCAATCATAATTCCATGGGACCTTTTTGCTGTCTTTGTAAGGGAAAACTGCAGGTCTTTGGATTATGACCCTCGGTGGCATTTGTACTCCGGCTTCATTATTTTTGGGTCTCGAAATGATCACCACGGGATAGTTAGGCGTTCGATTTTGTGCCATCGATTCTCCCTTCGATGCACATATATCTCCCTCTACGGGGTTCTCAGTCTCTTCATAGAATTCAATTTCTTTATTGTTCATCATGTTTTGTACTAGGGCTCTGAACTCCACGCAATCTTGGATTTCATGCCCCACCTTGTCGTGAAACTCACAGTAGTTTCTCTCTTCTTTGGATTCTTCCCTCGAGTCCAACACAATCAATCCTCTCTTGGCCATCTCCTTCCATACCCATCTCAACGGTGTCCTGACTTCTGCCACCTCATATTTGGTCTTCCTGTTCAAACCTTCACTTATCCCATTCACTCCTTGGTCGGTATGATTGGGGAGTGGGTTTCCTGCTACATTGGGCGTGGCTGGGTCATCAAATCTCACAATCCCCACCTTAATGAGTCTTTCAACTACTTTCTTGAACGTAGTGCAATTCTCGATTGAGTGCCCGGTAATTCCCGTGTGGTATTCACATTGGGCGTTTGTGTCATACCATTTGGGATACGGGGGCTGCAGTGGCTCTAGGTAAAAAAGGGGATACTACATGAGCGTTGAACAGGTTTTGGTACAACTCCCTATATGTCATGGGTATAGGGGTGAATTGTGGCCTTTCTGTGTTCTTTCTCGAATTAGATTCTTGTCTTACAGAGCTTTGTTGATTGGTAGTCACCGTTTTGGGTTGATTCACGATAATTGACTTGGACTGCCCCTTGTTGAATGTGCTCGTGTTGTTCACTTCATTATCCCTTTTCCTTGGGGCTGACTTTTTGGTACTCTCTCCCGATTCTATTTTGCCGCTCCTTACAGCATTCTCGATCATTTCCCTCGTCATTACTATGTCAGAGAAGCTTTTTGTGGCACTTCCTAGCATTTGGGTGATAAAAGGGGCTTTCAAGGTGTTGATAAAGAGCATTGTCGTCTCCTTTTCTAGAAGTGGCGGCTGAACTTGTATGGCCACCTCTCTCCACCTTTGTGCATACTATCTGAAGCTTTCATTTGACTTTTTTTCCATATTCTGGAGAGTGATTCTGTCAAGGGTCATGTCCGTCACATGATTGTATTACTTCATAAAGGCCTGAGCCAGGTCCTTCCATGAGTTAATCTTGGCTCGACTCAGTTGATTATACCACTTAGACGCCACTCCAACCAGACTATCTTGAAAGCAGTGGATTAGCAGCTGGTCATTGTTAACATATCCCGTCATTCGCCTGCAAAACATGGTGATGTGGGCTTCAGGACAACTTGTTCCATTGTATTTCTCGAATTCAGGCATTTTGAATTTAGGGGGGAGGACTAAATCTGGGACCAGACTCAGATCCTTGGCATCAATCCCTTAATGATGATTCGCGCTCTCCATGGCTTTGAATTTTTCCTCGAGCCATCTACAACGTTCTTCCAATTGTTTTTGCGAATCCGTCCTCACCTTTTCCTCTTCAGTAGTTTCATCCAAGTCGAGAATGGGCAGATAGTTCGGGTTGTTGACAAAGTTAGAGCCTAAGCCGGCTTGAAAGTTCATCAGAATTGAAGCTCCAGCCTGAACTTGTTGGGGTATGATTGTGACTGATGGTTTTTGTAGGTTAATCTTGGGCTTCATCGATACATGCGTCGGAGTAAAGCCAGGGGGTATTGGAGATCTTCATTCGTTTCCTCAACTTGGTCCATGGGGTCCTTTCCCTTATCCATTCCTCCCAACAGCAATTTGGATAACTGGGACATCATTTCTCTCTGGGACTCCATCATTTGCTCCTTCATCTCTCGTTGAATCTTGGCTAGCTGCTCGTCCATCTGAGACTGCATTTGTTCTTGCATGTCCTTTTGCATTTGCTCCAATTTCTCGAGTCTCTTATCTATTGATTTTTTTCTTGTACCATAGGAGTGCGTAGTTGGTTGGTTTTCGTTAGTTTCCAGGTTACTGAAATAATTTTTAATTAATTAATTAGAAAACTCTTATGACCTTTAACGCATAATGATATGATGTAATGCAAATGCATGAATGTAAAGGAGGCATCAATTTTGATTCAATTGCCCTTAGAAAATTTCACTCGAAAATAAAATCTTTTACATAAAGTCGAATTACAAATAAAATTTCGCTCTAACACTTAAAGTCCTAATTTTTCTAAGCAACGAGGCCAGCTCTTGTCCGCGATCCGACTCCAACTCATACTTCACGCTTAGTATGTCTGCTTGAACCGCTAAAGTTTGTAAGTAGTCTGCTACCTCCCGAATTTGGGTTATGGCTTCCCCCATAAGGTAATCTCTGTTTCTGACTTGGTCTTGTGCATGGTGAAGCTGCTCTTTCCAACGATCCTCGTTTGCCTCGAAAAACTGGATCCGCATCTCACAGTTCTGCAGTGATGCCTCTAACTCTCCTATTCTTCCTTTCATCTCTTCTATCTGGCTCAAGCTTGGCTCTATTGTGGTGTTGCGATTTCGGTACTGATGCAGAGACTTCTCGAGTTCTGCCACTGTAGCCCTTAGTTCACCTCGCTCGTTTCTGCTTTTCGACAGGCTATTCTCCAAATCTTCGTTTCGTGCCTGAGCTTCTCGAAATTTACTTTCCCACCGATCGGTATTGGCTTTTTCTTCTCGAATTTCGTGGCGCCATTGTTCGGAAGTCTTACCTAAACCCGCAGTCCTCATAGATAGGCGCAGCTTCTTGTAGTCTGTCTTCAAGCTGTTTAGGTCTTCTTCGGCCTTAGTTTTTCCTTTTCTCCATTTCTCAGCCTCTGACCTCTAAACATCAGCGTCTAACCTTAGATGCATCTTCTCTTCTTCTAACTGTTCGATCTTCTTCCTGAGCTCCGAACTCTTCTTCTAGAAATCTTGCCTTATAATTTCCAATTCTGATGGGCGATTTGTAATTGTTCCCCGATAGGTCGAGCATTCTCCAAGCTTGGCCTAGGAATATTATCATTAATCCTCTTCCTAAACCACTCGCTATACTCGGGCGTTACTATGGAACTGACGACTAACCTCTTCATCCAACAAGTTTGCTTCCAAGCATTGGATAACTCCCGAACTCTCTTCTTATAATGAGCACATTTAAATGAGAATTCACTCTGAGCAAGCCCATAGGTCGTGGGTACAAATTGCCTCGACTTATATTGCCTCAAGGCTAACAGTGGAGTATACTCGATAGCTCCCCAAATTCCTAACAATGGCACCCAATCGAAGTTACCACATCGGTACATGATCTCGTCAGGAACCATCCAATAAGCTCTCCACTCGATATCCCCCTCCTTAAGGTTCTGAAGAATGTCCATCCACTTCTCCTCTGAGATATCCTCTCTCCTCTGTATAGCTGCTTCTTCTTTCAATGGGAAATAACCCTCGGAGAAGACTCGATAGGAAACTTTGTCTACCTTCCAAAAGTGCCCGTGGAACCATGCCATCAATAATTGTGCACATCCAATGAATCGCCCCTTGCCTGTCTTCCTACATGAGCTCAAAGATCTGAACGTTTCTGCCAATATTGCTGGTATCGGTGTGATTCCCTTTTCAAGGTGATCAAACAAGTCAATGACCGCCTCGTCCACGTGCCTCAAAGCCTTAGGAAAGATCACTAATCCGTAGATGCTTAAGGCAAATTTATCAACCCTCTTTCTTTCATCTAGATGTGTCAAGATCAAATCTCGCAATTCTCCAATGGATACATTTGCTATCTCCTTTTGCTGAATCCGAGTAATGACCCAAGGCTCGCTCATCCCAGAAATGCTCATCAGTTTCTTCACGAAAGTCTGACTACTAAAAACCCGAGCATAAGTCTTCCAGACTTGAATTTTGGGATACCTGAGCAAAGTAGTGTATTCCTCCATGGTAGGTACCAAATCCACTTCTCCAAAAGTGAAACACTTGTACGCAGAATTCCAAAACTGCACCAAGGCTTGAAACAAATTCTTATCCACTCTAATGTCTAGCAGGTAGGATACGTCACCATAATTTTGGTAAAATAATTGCTTCATTCCTTCATTCCAACTAGCCAAATGTCTCTCAACTCTTGCAGCTCGTTCTGTACTACATTGACGCGAGTGAAATCTTGCAACTCCGATGCATACCCTTCTGCCAAGCTATCCCTCTCTCCGATTACAGCCTCTTCGACCATGCACGAACAGCCGTATTATCCTCGACTTACTAAGAAATTCATTCTCCATGTCAAGTTTCTAACTTAGTAATTGAATACGGATTAACGCCTCTTTTAGTATGCAATGTTATGCAAAGAAGACAAAACCAAACAAAACACCGGTTAGTGTCAAATAATAGCGATAGAATGCAAGCACATAAACGATAATTATGACGCATATAGGGGTAAGTACTAAGGCTACACGCGGCTTCATCCAAGGGTGGTACCTAAGGTTTACTTATGTGGTTTAGTTCTAGAGATAAGGTACCCGAACCAGTAGATTCCTCAATCCTCACCCATTATAGGCTCATATAGATCGAGTTCGGTTCGGGGGAATACATTTCCCTATGACCATGCGAAGATGAAAATCTCACGGACTCATAGGTACGGATGTACCCCGGAAGTAATCCACTATCTCATACGGAGGTGAAAACCTCACGAAAGCGTAGTTTCTTACTCCTACTTAGAAGGTGTGACCACGGTGGTCATGCAATGAAATGCAGTGCTTTTTTACAAGACCCAGACTAAAAAATCACACAATCAAATGCAATCGAAAGATACATGTTTTTTTTAAATGAATTTTCGATTTTCGACAAAAGGACAGTAAATAATTAATTTTATGGCTCGACTCTCAAAGTCCCCAGTGGAGTCACCAAGCTGTCGAAACCATTCCTTGATTTAAAAATTTAAAATTTAAAAAAGGGGTAATCGACTTTTGAAAACAAATACATGGAGTTGCCACCGATCTTTGTTTTGGTATGATCGGATCACCTAAAAATTTGGTTATTTTAATAAACATTTATGATTTACTGAAACAACAATTTGGTCTACAAAATTTTAGAAAATGGGCTCGGGAGTCGGTTACGCATGAGGAAGGATTAGCACCCTCACTACACCCAAAATTGGTACTAAATCGATTAATATTGTCCTTATGTCTAAAATTAAAAATGATTTTGAAATGTGGCTTTTTTAATAAAGTTGAATAACCCGAGTTAATCGTCAAAATTTTCTTGTTTCAATGTCCGGAAATTTATAATTCGAAATCACGAAAGGGTGCTCAACTATTAGTCCAACGAAAATCAAACCCAGCACAGTAGGGCACGATTCTTTGAATTCCAAACATGATCATTGCCTCACTTTGAAAATACGAGTGAAATCCTAGAGAGATATTTGATTATTTCGGTCAGACGGGAGATTGCAACCAGCACGATAGGGCACTATTCCCGAACTGCCCAAACATCAACACTTCTTTCGTTTTAAAGGGTTTTTAGAAACGTGGATGAAACTTCAAAGGGATCTTCGATTGCTTAGAATAAATGAAAAAGCGCAACCCAACCGATAGGGCACGATTCTCAAATATCCAATCATCGAACATCCTTTGTTTTAAAAGGTTTTAATAAGCATGGGTGAAAACCTAAAGGAATATTCGATTGTTTTTTAGCAACGAGAAATCACAACCCAACACGATAAGGTATGATTCTCGAATCATCAAACACCGAGTATTGCCTTTATTTGCAAAAAATCTTATTTCGAGGTAACAACATGTCATACCCGGTAGTTAGGGCACCACACCTCGTATCTCCAAAAATAAACATTTTTAAACTCACATTGTGATTAAAGGAATATTCCATTATTTAGGTTAAATAAAAGAATTGAATCCAGTAAGTTAGGGTACGATTATCTCGAATTACCTAATACGGAATATTACTTTTATGAAAGAATTGTTTTAATATATGAGTAAGAAAAATAACGTGATTTATAGTAAAACATAAAAGCAAATTATAATATTAATGTGAATAATAACATAATAGGTGCGACAGTGTCAAAAACGATAATATGAGTAATTATAAAAGATGAAGTAATAGCAAGACTAGTAATATGTAAATATAAACAAATGCATGAGGAAAATGAAATGATCGAAGACATAAGCAAATTAACGAATAAAAAAATGAATAAAACATGGAACAACAAAAATGGCAATGACAATGATAATAATAATAATAATAATAATAAGTAGAAAATAATGATAATAATATATGAATAAAAAATATAATATATATATACAATATACAAACATATTCATAATAATAGTATTGAATATTAAAAGTATATATATAATAGAGACAAAAATATATGCATAATGTAGTATTGAAAGTATTTACATGGATAATGTATAAAAAAACATATGAATAATGTGATATTAAAATATATACATAAAATAATAATATATATATA